>NC_048896.1:12670266-12754870 GCF_011077185.1 Oxyura jamaicensis | reverse complement strand
TCTTTTCTTTTCTTTTCTTTTCTTTTCTTTTCTTTTCTTTTCTT
This sequence comes from Oxyura jamaicensis, assembly GCF_011077185.1. Lineage (NCBI taxonomy): Eukaryota > Metazoa > Chordata > Aves > Anseriformes > Anatidae > Oxyura > Oxyura jamaicensis. The sequence continues at coordinate 12,754,826 of NC_048896.1, read as the reverse complement.
TTCCTTTCTTTTCTCTTTTCTTTGTCCTAGATGCCTGCTTAATCCTATAAATTTTCACAGGAATTACACTGATAATTTATTTAGCAATGTTACCTTCCTCAGATTTACACCAAAGCATTTATGTTAACAATAACCTCCGTGAAATAAGTTGTTACCAGCAGTTAACCAGATTGTCACTTTGCTTTGGGCTGTTAATGGGCTAAGAAACTGGTCTTTGATTGCAGTAATCACTAATTTTGAATGAATTTATTACAATAATTACTGAGACTCAATGGTTTAATTGGCTGACATGATTGTTAGCTAAACTATATTTAAAATCTAGGGAGAAAGACAATAAAAGTGGAAGGAAAAAACACAAGCAGAACTGATGGTCTTCTGGCTGCAGGGTTTAATTTTTGTGTCTGAGAAGGCCAATTACAAGGAACGAGAAGGCTCCCCATCTGCTTTTTTTTTTTCTTTTTTCTTTTTTCTTTTTTTTCAGCCTGGTTTCTTTTAGGGCAGAAAGCAAGCAAGCAGGCAACAAGAAGTCAGTGTGAGGGAATTGCCATCTACTCTTACATTTCAAGCTGCTTTTCTTTACCCTCTCTTTATCCACTCCTTGTGGGATGTGGTGGTATCTCCGGCCTATTAGTGAGATAAAGCCATTGTCTGTACTGATCACTTGGCTTTCCTTTGCCTCTACTCTCCCTGTCCACAATGAACTGCTGCACATTGACGGTGTATCTGATTTTCTGCAGGGGTTTAGCAGGGAGAGGTCACTCCCACATTAGCTTGGACCATATGGCAGCAAGTGAATGAAGCTGAAGTCATTGTCATAGATGTAGAAGGCTGCCTCTGCCTTGAATGAACCGCAACGAACGCCGTTGTGACTACCCAAAGGATCAGCTAATATGTTGCCACATACAGGTGCATCTTTAACCAAGGGTCAAACAAAAGCGAAGAGGAAATCTTCAAAACCAGCCTGAAATGTTTGCCTCAGACATACGTCTAGCATGCCTGCTAGACGGCAGGCATGTTTCCCTGGTATGAAATTCAGACTCACAGTTTGCATCAGCGCATAACTCTCTGTGTTGTTACAAGCTGCCAAATGTTGGCAAATAGAGCTCTGTCTGGACTGGGTCTACCAATCAGGTATTTAGATATAAATGGTATTCAGCAGCACATACAATTAATGCTTAAATTAAAATTGCTCTGGCAAGCAAGTAAAAGCACAAATAATCCTCTGCTGCAAAGTGGGTAGCTGATCTGACAAAAACCTGACTCACAGCAGTGTTTGAAGTTATTACTATGAATTACTTGGGCACAAAACAGTATTGTTTATTTCTTCGTATGCTATGAAATATTAGAAACAGGGAAAATACAGTGAAGATTGTTTGAATAACTGTATTTTGAATGTCACATTAGATTTAGGAAAAGGCATGAGACCCAGACTGTGTGAGGGAAGGAACAAGAGAGATAACGATTTGTTTGTACAACGACTACATACAACAGAATGGCTATTTGGTTGGGCAAACGGCCTTTAAGTTCACAACTGGCCATTCCAAATTTCTACACTCAAATTGTATATGTAGTCACAGGAACTTGCAGAAATTAGGTATGTAATTGCCCATGTTAGACACGTAACCCTTTAAAATTCAATTGTTCATCCTCGCTTACTTTATTGAGCCCATACATTTAGGAACAGATTATGAGAGAAAGATATTTAAATGCTGAAACCAAACACAGGCAGCTAGTTGGAGTTGCAAAAACACAGGTGTACCTATCTTCCACTAATTCCTCCCTGAATGCCTCCAAATTTTAGCCCAGAGATTGTGTTCTTTCTGTTAAAACATTCTTGCACCTATAAAAGAGCCCAGTGAGAGTCTCTGAAGCCTGCCTTGGGGTACTCAGCTTCTTGGCACAGGGACCATGTTCTAACAGGAGAAATCTACAATTCTTCCCAAGACAGAACATCCACCAGGAGACGTACCACCTTCCTAATGGGTGAACTTCATTGTCAGCTGTAGCTGAATCATCCTGATTTCTCAAAGCTCTTTTGCAAAGAGTTCTGAATGAAAATGTAGGACCTTTGGGAGGAAAGAGGGTTTAAATGGCAAAGCCTATCTTTCAACCTTTCACCACTGAAGTGTTATTTTCCCCCACACCTTTGGACAGTGCACAGTTTTAGATTCCCCTTTCTACTTCCTCCCCATAACATTCTACTTAACCCTGTGGAAAACAGAACCACTCCTGAAAGCTTAAAAACAACCTGGGGCACTCCAGAAATGTATTGTTACACAGTTCAGTCAGCTCCCTAATCTTCTGGGAAATACATTGATCTACATTTAGATGCATATCAGTGGGAGCTGAAAACCTGAATTATCAAATAATATTGCATTTGTTTCAAATGAACTCAGAAGACACCAATAATAAAGGTAGTGTGATCCAGGTCTCTGCAGATGAAAAGAAGTCAGAAAATTTTATTTCAAAACTTGAGGAAGGTGAGAGAAAAAGGTAGCATATAGAAATAACTATTGATGGACACAATTATATTTTAACAGAGAATACCAAAGGCTTGAAAGCTCAGAGGAATCAAATTAATGACCTGGAAAACAAGCTCAAATTAAGAAACATCAGGTTGGGGGTGGATTCCTTGGGGTTGCTGGAGACAAGAGTCGAAAGATTTTTTTAATGGATTGTGAAGGTGTTGGGGATGGATAATCCTTGCTTCTCTCTGCAATATATCTCTACTCACTGTATTTCTAGCAATGACAATCAGGCAACACCCATCATGATGTTTATCAAATGTGCAACATATTACTGATCACACTGTAACTTCCAAATCATCTGCCTTTTCCAGAGTCAAACTCTGATCTTCTCAGTCATATAATGAGGGGGTAGTTCAAGGACTGAAGTCCCTCTGTAATTACACCAGCACAAATAAATGCTCAACCTTCTTTATGGATTTTAAAATCTGTGTACTATTTCATAAATGATTTTTGAGCTTTATCTGAATTTAGATACTAATACAATCAAATTGTTTTCAGAAGCACATTGTGCATTTGATTCTTTGCTTGTCCTACTGCGAAGCACAAAGCAGTGCCTCATCTCAAAAACATAAAAGCACAAAATTGATGACAAAAGGGAATTGGGTTCTTTGGTTATTTATAGAATGTTAATCTGGTGATTATAATAATCAGAATCATTATTTACATGGTGCCTGTTTGCTGAAGCATTATAGCCGTATCTCAAAGACACTGAAAGGCACAAACTATTTGATTACATGTCTGCTGAAATGCAATGCACGTGTGTCTGAATCATTTAGGGTCTCACCCCTGGCATTGCTGTACATGCAGTTAAAGAATAAGTGAATGTAAAAGTCATTATTTCATTCAAGAAAACTGAGAACTGTCTCACAGGAAAACAATTTAAAAAATAATTTCCAGACAGTCAAATGGATCCCACTCTGGCCATAGAGGGGAAGGATGGTGGGAGCAAGAAAGAACCTTGAAAGAATGTAATATGGTGAAAGAAGAGTATTTCAGGATTGTGATGAGACTCTAATTGCCAGTAGCCCATCAGAAAGCTGAATGAATCTCATCCAAAGCCCTGTGAACCCTCTTCCTAATGGATGGGAATAGCAATGCCCAGTCACTTATGCTTTCCCATCTAAGACATCTGTAGAACAGTACTGTGAAATCCCTCATGAATGTAATGAAAAAAAAAAAAAACAAAAAAACTTACTCTTTAGTGCTGGTTAATCTGTGATTCGGTATTGGAGAGATACAAGGTGGGAGCAAGCATGAAGCTGAAGGGTCCTCCAGGCGCTGCTTCTTGGTTTCAACAAAGGTATCCAGGTTTTCCGACTGCTTTAACAAAAAACGTAGAGCTTGAAAGATCGCACATCTATGCACAGTTTCACTTGCCATTAAGAGGAGCTCAGGAATCTCAGTGTATTGCCTTTACAGAAGCAGCAGTTAAAACACTGTTCTATGAGAAGTGGAGGTCACCTGAAATCAGGGCTAAAAGTGCTCCAAACACATGACAAGAAGTTATATAATAAGTGACACAGCCAGATAATTAGGAAGCAAAACACCTCATGTGCTACAGTTATTTTCTGTAACTATACTATAACATTGGAGTTTAATTAATAATTCAGATGGAATGAATTGATAGCACCAAATGTTACTCAAGCAAATAGCTTTTACTCGCTGACTTAATGGAAGTCACTGAGAAAACTTCCCTGAGTAAGTATTCCTCACAGGACTGAAAGACTACTATTCCTCACAGGAGTGAGCTCTAAGGTGGCAGTCATCAACAGCGATAGCTGATTAAAATTTGTTTGAAAGGTTCCCTGATGCATGACTTCTGTGCCTGAACTAGGATGGTGCAAGCAAAGCTGATCACTGCTCTGTCACTGGAACCTTCATATCATCCTTCAGGCTCATTAATAGATGGCTGAAATAAGTCTTTTAATAGCATGATTTAAAAATCAGGCTCTTCCTACCCTGTTTTAACTGTTGATATACCCTAAAGCCATTGTAATTGGTTTGTTTCCTCTTGGGTAGCACTGAACAGTCACACAGCAACTGAACAGGCTGTTTCAGAGTGTAGCTTATGTTTGTGCAATCCCTTACGTTGCTACTTTCTGATTCACAGTCCCAGCTAACGAAGTTCCAAGGTTCCAGCTTTCATATAACCCCCATCATTTTATTTTTATTTTTTCCCTGGGAGCCCTATGTTTATGTTTATTTGCCAGTACCATATTCTTGTTTTAGCCATCATACTAATGTACTGCTGTTTTAATAATTAGTATACCCATTGTACACTATTGTAAATATATATAAACATTGACATTTATACATCGCTTTCCTCTTTCTTTTCTCCTTCCCTCTTACCTCTCTGCCTTCAGTGTACAGCTAGAATATAAATTGAATAAAAACCCGCTGAGTTTACTCATGTGATTATTTCCACTTAATTCAACAGGGAAGGAGCCAGTGCAGTGACTCATGTAGGCAGGGGTGCAGACCCTGTGTCTGCCTGGCATTGTCTGACTTTGTCTTGCATTAACTCTCTCGTACCACTGGACTGCTCAAACTCAGCATTTCAAGGCTGTTCAGAAGTTTGCCAGAACAGACAGCTGAAGTCACATTCACAATGACTTATAAAATTTGGGGTATAAAAAATATGCTATGATGACTTCTTGCAGAGAGGCCAGAGCACAACCATTTCAGCTGGAAAAAAAAAAAAAAAGACTACAAAAATTCATTTATGACATAAAACCCCAGTTTCTTTCCTGAAAACACATTTAGTTTAAAGTGCATTGCCATATCCCACAAGATAGGCTACCCTTGGGCATAAATAACATAAAACACATGACAAAACATGATGCCTTAAGACAAAGCATATTTGCTTTTCCAGGTAGCTGCATACAGAGAGCAGCTAGTTAAGCAAATGATATTTCTATGAATTAAATTCATTTGTATAACAAAACAATACAGAGACTAAATTCACCAGGAGCATAAGCAAGCACCATGCCATTGACTTTAATGAAGTTATGCCTGTTTAAGCCAGTGGTGAAAATGCATTAATTCCACAGACAATAAAACTCTGCCTTCCAAACAGAAGTCACATTTTCTGAGTATGGCTGAATCCTTAGTAATATGCATTTGACATCGGGAGTTCTGCAGATTACAGAACACTGCAAATTACTGGGCAAGTGAGCAAATACAGCAAAAAAGGTTGTATGATAAATCTCAAAAAAAAAAAAAAATACATTGTTGATTTTTACAGCTGGAGTTTGTTTTTTTTACTCATTTCTCATGTTAATTTGTAATGTACTGGAAAATGTACATCCTTCATAAAAACAATGAAGCCTCAGTGGTATGATGCCTCCTTACAGCCCAGGTGCAGTGAGGAGTCAGTGACTGCAGTCCTGACCTTAAGGATGCACAGAAATTCTGTGTTTTCCTCTGAACGATGAAAATGACTTACCTTGTGTTTCCTTTTGGATTTTGTGGATGGTTTTTCAGCTGCTGGGGTAGGGGACTCTCGAGATGGTCGTCTGTGTTTCACATTTGCCTCTCTTGGTTCAGTTTTCACAGATGTAGTCTCAAAAGGCTCTTGCCCAGGTATCCTAGAGAGTAAACTAAGATCTATTTTCACCCAAAGAGATTTGAGTTCTTCGTATTCTCTCAGTGGGGACAGAAGTTCATTTTGTACGATTGGGATAGGAGAAAAGAGCTGCTCCTCCAAGTCGTTGCTGGTCTGGTCGATGGATGTGTTGCTGCCATTGCTAGTTAAGCTACTTACACTGAGGATGTTACTGCCAGAGTCCTTCACTTTGATGCCATTCGCTGGCCCACTGCAAGCTGGCAATATCTTAGCCTGCAAGCTCTCCTCCTGGTCTGTATTTGAGTCAGAAGTAGACGAATCAGTTTCGATAAATTCCCGGGACTTGGGGACAATTTTGCTGGGGCCTCTGTACTTTTTCTTCTCTGAAGTGAGACCTGTGCTCGTTCGTGGTTCCTTCCTTGGAGCAGTCTTCCCAACTGCTGCTTTAGTTCGAACCTTTGGCTGCTCGGGGGGTTCCTGCGGGTCTTTTTCTTTGGGAGTGTTGCTGGTATTATTTGGTTTGGGCCAGTTATACTCTTCTACACTGGAAGTCCTTTCTACCTTTTTGGGTTGCTTTTTCCCAGTAGTCCTTTGTGAAGTTGGCTCATTATGAGCTGGCGACTTCTGCTTGGAGCTTTTTGCCTCTGGGGTTTTCTGGGCAACCCGCGGTTTGGCTTTCTCTCGGATGGGACTGAGGATCGCCCGGTCTTTGGGATCGGTCGGGGGCAGGCTGTTGTTGAGCTTCCCTTTGTTCTGCCCTTCGGCCTGCTGGCTGCTCTGTGGCTGGGAGCTGGTTTCGCTGTGAGGCTCATTTTGATTGTTGATGATGGTCTTGTTGTGGGGGTTCACTTTATTTAGCCATTTATCCAGCTGCCATTTGTTTGTTGAAGGGGGTTCAGGCTGCAATTTGAAGAACAACAAGGAACAAATCTCAGACAGAAGCAATGCTTTTCCCTTTAAGTGAAAACTTTTTAACACGCCCTTTTATTTCAGTCAACTAGTGGTGACTGCTAGTTTTATGGGAGTATTTATGGAGTATTTATGCTTAATTAGGCTTCCTTATCTGGTTTACAATGTGGCCCTGAAGAAATTTAATACAACTAAAAAGTTTAGCTGGTCCCTGAAGATATAGTTTTGTCATGTTGCCTTTCCTTAGTCCCAGCTGAATACTGTGTCAATAAAATCTTCTCTAGCTACTGGCAAAAATCTAAATATTTCTTTAAAGCAATTCAAATGTAGGCCAGAAGGATTCTTCCAAAAGCTAGAATGAGTATGTGGGTCATACACATAAAACTGTAAAGGGAGAAAAAAGTCAACAGCACCAAGCCGCACAGAATCCCAATATTTTCCTAACAGGGAGTAGGATTTCTCTATCTTCGATGCTTCCCCCCTCCAAACATCTGCCAGGGGATATCTGCAAAGGTGTTTTTACCTCCGGTGTGGCACTGCGTGACTCCTCATTGCACTCGCTGTCACTGGAGCTGCTTTCACTGTCGGAGTCAGACTCAGAGCTGCTCTCGGACTCGCTGGAGCTCCCAGAGCCACCGCTGGAATGGGCCAAGCCAGCCGCATGTGCTGCTGGCACCGGCAGGCCGCTGTGGGGAGAAGATCCCCTTGGGTCAGTATGCTGCTCGTCATTCAGATTTTGAAGTGCTGACCTGGGGGGAGCCACCCAGTGAACCCTGCTCACACCGACTGTCCTCAGCATCAGCTCCCGCTCACCCAGTACAGCCCCGAAGGAAGCTCCAGAGGCCATGGCACCATGTAGGGACCAAGGGAGCTGGCTGGGTTTATGCTTCATGGGACACACTGATAATGGTGCTAATAACATTATCATCATCATCATCATCATGCTCAAGTGAGAAGCACTTTAGTTTCACTTTAGAGAGACTCTTTACATGGGCAGATAATGATAGGACAAGGGGGAATGGTTTTAAACTTAAAGAGGGGAGATTTAGATTAGATGTTAGGAGGAAATTCTTCCCTCAGAGAGTGGTGAGGCACTGAACGGGCTGCCTAGAGGAGCTGTGGATGCCCCATCCCTGGAGGAGTTCAAGGCCAGGCTGGATGGGGCCCTGGGCAACCTGATCTAGTGGGTGGCATCCCTGCCCTTGGCAGGGGGTGGAACTGGGTGGGCTTTAAGGTCCCTTCCAACCCGAGCCATTCTGTGATTCTGTGATCACAAGCTTGAGCTTATTAGCCCAATGATTGCAAAAACTAACAATCGTACTTAAATAATTTATTAATGAAATCATTCTTTCTTCATTTTTTGCTGGTTCATTTATAATTTATGAACAAAGGAAGGACATCAGGCAACTACTATTGGACAGGGCATTTTAAAAATTAATTTTAATGAATACTTTTACACTGTGGTGTACAAAAACTACTCATTTTTGACAATTCTCCAGGGACTGCCCAACGTTTTCTTATTTATAGCTGGGTTTTCTCTCATGAGATGATTTCTTTATGATAACGCAGTGAGATAATGGTGTTCATGCTGAAAATAAGTCTCTCTGTGAAATCTATTTTTCCATGTGTTCAACTGTCCTCCAAGATGTATTCATTAGCATTGTTTTTACTCAGCATTTATTTCTAAACTTAGAGGTTGGATCACCCCAGTCTTAGCACTGCCAGTCTGAGTCTTTATAAACTCATCTTTAATTTCAAATTATTAGTATTTTTGGTCAGGGAAATAACCTTAAGGTTTTATGTCTCTTCATCTGATCTATGTAGCGGCTTTTTGATAATTGATTTTAAATTTGTGAAACCGACAAAGCAAAGTTTGAAAATTGACACCATTTACTAGTACACTTTTATGGCTATTCAAAACCTCACCTTAATATATCATATGCTGTGCGTGTCCCATGTTGAGTGATCCAGAGAAGCCCTGAAGTTATAATGCTGCTTTCCCCTCATTTCTGCCACCTGCTTTTCTACTTTTCTGTTAGAAGGATTCATATAAGCCAGGCACATGCCCTCCTTAACCTTTCAGAGATGCTACGTGCATCAAGATGCCCTCTTAATAAACACAGTAACCAAGGAACTGGAAGTAAGGAGAGCCAGACGAAAACTGATCCTGCTCCACTAGAGTCTTCAGAAGTATTGCCATTGGCTTCCGTGACAATAATAAATGGTCTTTAATTTTCTTCTCATGCTAAGCTACTTTCTCTCTCCCTCCTTGTTGGTAAACCTATCCCTTACACTGTGGTTGGTAACATAACTGTCTCTTTGAGCATTGCAATGGCCCTGCAGTGCCCATTGACAAAACCAGCTTGGTGCTTTAGGGTGCATTAATGAAACAAAATTACTCACTTGGGTAATTGCCACAGATCACTAACTTTGTTGCTCATTAAGTGCATATACATTTTTTTTTTCTCTTCTAGAGGCTCAAGTGACTCTCGTTACCAAATTTCAGCTGGAAGTAACAGGTAAATATAAAGAACTGACGCTTTTAAAAACTTACATAACACTTTTGGAAATACCAATAATTAAACATTGATACATTACAAAACTGATCTTAAATTTGTATTTAATTTCAATTTTTAGAAACCATTTGTGCACTCACTTTTCTTTCTTTAACCCTTCTTTTCAATTAAATGCATAAAAGCATAGGGAGATAACTTTTTCACTTATTTTTTACAGTAAGTAAGGAAACAAAAGTGGGGTAAAAGTGAGCGTGACTGTGGGGCACTTTGACTTGCAATTCAATATCTTGTAGTTTTGGTCTTGTATTTTCTGTTTGGAAAACACTGAAAGTAGATGAAAACTGAGCTTTCCTACTTTGTTACAATTGTTTGCAAGAAGGAATAAGAAAAAAAAAATAATATAAGAAAAAACAGAAAACATTACAATGATTCCCAATCTGAGTGGGACATGACAAAATGCAACATCAACCTTGAAGAGTGTTATTTACAGTTATCAGAACTAAGAAGTTGTAAATCAGAAATAGCTTTTTCCCTAAATCATTAAGCCTCATCAGTTTCACTTCTATTTTTTCTTTTCACCCCAAAATGGAAGTGAGCACAGCAATATTAGCATTTTATCCTAGCTGAAAACCCCAATTCCCACCTCTCTAGCAGAGAGCCGTCTGTAAAGACACAGAAATGTTTAACCACCAGCAGCTGCTCTGAGAGCACGGGTCAGAGCGTTGGGCAGCGTGGCACAGAGCGGTCCTGCAGAGAGCAGCAGGGCCGTGGGTGCACGGAGCTGGTGGGGCACCAGCCACCTGCAGGGATTTACCGCACCTTTGGGCAGGGTGCATAGGGCTGCACCAGCCTCTTGCAGTGACAAAGCTCCTTGTCTGGGGGTGCTTTATGTCAAGGCAATCCCCCTGTACAGAGGCACGTGTGTGGATCTGCTCATATCTATTTATGCAGGTATGCCCCCCAAAATGCTCTGTTTTTAGTGCTTGCAAATTTGCCCTCATTTAGATCACTAATATAAAGAATATCATGTCTTATAATGGATCAAAGAAGAAAAAGCCAGTATCCCAGCAGGTAAGGCTCGTACCTTTCTAGCCTGTAAATACAACCTATATCATTTAGCACTCTAGAAGAGAACTGACACCATAGACAAAGATGTGCTTACACAAAACAACGGGAGCTGTACTGTAGCAGACTGCAACTGACTGACAAAGAACTCAAAGGGCAAGACTGAAACCATGGAAAGAGATGGCAGCTCCAACCTGGCCTGATTTCCTCTCTTTCTGAACACCAGCCTCAGAAGAAAGTTATCATATGCCAAAGATTACTGAATAACATAGCTCAGCAAGCTTGCAGGAACCAGACAGACTCAAAATAAAGTTTTTTTCATACAAAACACAATGAGGTCATATTTGTCTTTCATCTGGGATAATAAAATTATGCCTTGGCTACATCAGGCGGCTTCATGCTGAAGACATCATTGCTGGTCTACATTTTTAAAGCAGAAGCATTCACTTTTCATCATGTAGTTTGAGCTGAGAGTAGCCCTGTTTGTATACATTGCAAAACAATCAGATAAGACCCCAAATGCCTTTCCTAGCGTCTCACAGTACTAGAGAGATCTTGCACACAGCTACATGCACAGTCATCTTCTAATAATGCTGATCAGCGGAACAGAAGAAAATATACAGACCTTTCACATACAAGTGTATGGAAAAAAAAATCTGTGTTGTTTTCTGTGCTTCTTTGTTTGCTTGCTTTTTTTTTTCTTAACTAAAATGGATCTTTTAGTTCAGAAGAACAGGTTGGTTTGCACTCTTCCCAAAGACTTCTTCAGCTTTAAAGCTAAATCACATGCTTTAAAAGATGCTTGGATAGATTCTGCAAATGTGCATTCAAGCAGCTGTTACATGAATAAATTGGGCTTCTTCACATAACTATCAACTACATGAACTCAGGGTTGCCTCTGTAAAAGACTTTCAAAGCAAGCTTTGTTGTGTTGCTAAGATCCAAACAAGGAATGCCAGCCTGGACAAGGTTTAAAATGGATTTAAAGCATTTTATCATCAGACACAAGTCCTCAGAGTGACTAAAGGGGGCAGGAAGCACTGGTATTTGAAACTCTTGAATTTTTATTTCTCAGCAGGAGATGAACACTCATATTGTCCACTCAGACACTGAGGAACAATGTTTTTATTTCATTGAACTGAAAAAAAAATTAATAAAAACAATGCTTCACAATGAAACACAGTATTGTTTGGGTAAATAACACTTAGAAGAAAGCCAGTTCATTATTATCACTTGAGATTGGAGGCCCCTACTGAGCCCAGTGACCTGCTGTGCCAGGATCTGTGTAAATACACGATGAGACACAGTCCTTGGGCCAAAGAGCTTGCAATCCAAACACACAAAGTAAACATCAGAGGTATTACGATCACCCTTGGACTCAGTGCAGGCCTGACAAATTCTGTGAGCATGAAGCCCCTCTGCAGTTAATGGAAACATCAGTTCTCACCCCTTTCTCACTTTGTGCTCCACATTTTCCCAGCCGTGTGCTCAGCACATGAGCTGAAGCCCCGCAGGGCAGTCAGACGTGCTCAACCCTCTCCCAGAGCTGTGCATGAGGGTGCTATCTGGGAGGAAAAACACACATGTGACTCAGCAACACGGCTCCCCATTCCTCAGGCCAGCTAGATCAGTGTCTGCTTACCCTTCTGTGAAGCTGCTTTTCCTGCACCACGGAGATGAGAGCTGCTGGAGCAGTACTCTGAGTACTGCAAGTACTCCCATACTGCAAGAGGAGGAGAACCAACTCTCCAGCCTTTGCAAAGGTCATCATGATAATATCTCTAGCTGCCTGCAGTCTGGAAAGCATTTCTGGTCACCTCCCTGCTATCAAGAAATGAAGCAGACAGAACAGACTTGCACATCTGGAAGCAATTTGGAATGAAGCTCTTCTGCAGCACTTCTACCTATCTCCCTTCTGCTGCTTTTGCAGCACGTGGCACTTCCCCGGTCCCTTGCTGCTTGGAGCAGGATTGTGCACAGTGTGGGCACAAAGTGCAAGATGAGAAATGTCTTGAAGGACAAGACAAACACCAGTACCACCAGTACTTGGCAGTAGTTTTCAGCACTTGTTGAAATCAAGCTTCAAGTCAGAGAAGCTGAGACTTGCAGGTGTGTGGCATCTGTCAAGAGCAGGCACTGGAGCCAGCTGCTTATGGTTCATGGTGGGGAATTGCATCAAGTTTATCACACACACCAACAGTCTTTCATTCACTGTGGTTGACTGGTATGGGTGATCTGCCCAAATTTAAAATGTATCCCTTCAGCTTGTCTCTCTCTCTCTCTCTTTTTGTTTTTTTTCTTTCTTTCTTTCTAATTTATGAAGTCTTTTTTGAAAGCCAATGAAAGTAGGTGTGGCATTTGTGTGTCTGGATTTTTATGCTGCCTAGAGAAGAGAAGACCCAACATGCAACTTACACTTCTTTTGTAGTTGTCATCATCTAGACTATTATTACTTTATTTTCAACACATCATTTACTGTACTGATGTAATAAATACCCTTTGAGATTAGATTTGGTAGTTAAAACAAAAATAACCTGAAATACTAAAACTCATTAACCTCTAATAAGAAAAATAATAAACATTTTACCCTGTAAATATACAGGTAAGAAATGTTGATTAATTCCTACCACTGCAGTATAACTCATCAAGCAACAAAAATTCCAAACAACTCCTTAGACATTTCCCCGAACTTTTCACCAATTAGATGTAGTCATGCTAATTGCTGTGAAGAGAATTTGGCAAATTGACGGTGCCCTCAAACAATAGCGTTATTCATTTCAACCCTTCCTTTTTAGGGCAATGATGAATTGGCCACTTGTTCCATTGCTCTACCCAGAAATCAAAACATAAGCTTGGAGAAAGCAGAGTGCTGCTGGGCAGTGGGAAAATGTAGATGGGAACTGACCAGTAAGTCAACAGTGCATCAATGCTGGCAATGTATTTCCACCAAGAAGCATCGCTCTACAAAGGTTACTTTACTGCACAGGGTATTTTTAGGGAAAATGCAACCAATGAAATCTGGAAGGGGGAAGGTCTGTACGGGAAAAGTGACTGCAGACTGGACAGAACTGTTGATCTTCCTGTTAAAGCATTGGGTAGGGATCTGGGGGAATTTTGCTGTGAGTCTGAGAAATAAGTATTTCTGTGCATCACTTACTGCTAAATAGAAGAGAGACTGCGGTGCCTATCCTCAATTTGACTTGTCTATTTTAAATGCAGATGTTCTTCAGAACAAAGACTCTGATTGCACAGGGTACTGGAAGGTGGACACCCAGTTCTGAGCAAGATTTGGGAGCACTACAACCACACCACATCCTCTAGCAGAGTAGACTGTAGCACTCACTCACTCATCGGGGAGTATTGTTGTCCCACTCACTACACTGTATTCTGAGAGAAGACAAGGAGGATACAAACTGTCTCCATCTTTTCAGAAGCTAGCCCAACCAGAGTCTATTCCTACAGAAAAACAAGAGGAACCTGAGGGGCTTTCTAGGCTGGCTAATTCTGTGTAAATGTTCAAAAAAAGCCTGCTTCATTATTCTAACAGATAATAATACAGCAGCACCTAGAAGATTAATATTTAGTGTCAGAATTTAATACCATAACTGTTCAATAACAAAGTTTTATTTCTTTTCTATTCTTACGCGATTATCAGGAAGTAATATTCTATTCTAATTTGAAAGCGAGCTGCCATTTTTTTTAAATAAATTGTTCATATCTATATCTTCAAATTTATATATGACTGCCATTAGATTGCTTTTTGAAGAAAAGGATTGCTCTGAATGATTTGTTCACTGCCTTTCCATTGGTTAGTATTAAATTATTTATCACCAGCCTGGTAGGATTCGAATCTAAACTTTCAAGGATCAGGTTGACACAGGAACTGAAAACCTGTATCAAGCCCTTTTTAAATATTAATCACCACCCAGGTCAATGGAATGAAATAAGGTGTGAAAATTGCTACTTCAGCTACCATTAGCACACATAGTAAGACATCACTTATGACGGCTCTCTCATGTCAAAACACACGGAAAGCGAAAACCTCTACAGTGCGCTATTCAGTACGTGGCAGCTGATCTGACGGTATCAATCCTGAGCACTGTAATGCAAATAGGACCTCTGATTTATTTTGAGGGGGAGGCTAGTTTACAAGATGTTGTATGTAAAAAGCCACGTTCTCATTTTACTGTGTTCAAAAGTAACTGTTTTAATCAAAGACTGTTTATAACAAGGTTGATAGAGTTACTGAAACAGATTTTTTTCATACCCATATAACCCTTTTATACTTCCAGCTTTAAAGACCATAAAAAAGGATAGTAAAGATGAAAGAAATAAAAAGAATGACAGAGCTAACTCCTATGAGCCACAATCTATGTCAAAGCAGAACTAAAGTGATTGACAGCTTGCATTAGTAATGAATAGAGTGGGGAAAAGCTGCCAAGAATCCGTAACAAGGTCAAAGCCTTCCAATAAAGAATTACATTAGCCACAAATCCTAGGTGGAACTGTGTGTATATATCTGCAATGTGACTTTAACCATGCTACTGTTTCTACTGTCTTATTCTGACCATTTTCCTGTTTTACTTCCTGGGCCACAGTAAGTTCTGCTTCTTTATCACACCTGCGATGAAGAACAGGTGTAACATATCAAACCGTCCATGAAATTATAAAAAACAGCACCAGAGGAGGAATTTTAATGACACATCCCTGTTGGTGCACATAAAAAACTTTCTGAACTATTGGTATGGTAATCACCCTCCTTCCAATTCCACAGCTTTCTTATACTCACTTGACGTGGAAGGGAAGGGGATTTTGCATATTAAAAGCAATATTGTGTCCATGATTTGTGCGCGCGTCACCCTGCTCACCTCAGAGTTTGGAAACAATCTTGTGAGCATGATATCATTCAGAGAATGCAATGTATGTAGAGTTTTTGATGTACGATATTGTAGTGAAAGAATTCACGTGTCAGAGTGTTATTTGTACTATGCCCTGATGTGCTACTGTGTGTTTGGCATGCGGAAGAACAAGAATATTATCTCTTACTGTGAGACTCCAAAGGGCCCCATTTGATGTAAATGGAACCATTTTATTATATCAATATTGCCCCACTGAATCAAGCTAGATATGAGTATTGATACATAGAAAGTTACTTATTTTCCACAAAGGAAATGTGGAATACTGTATTTTTCAGTACACCTTGTGAATCTTCTTTGAAGGTTAACATGTACACATTCACCCCTCTAATTATGTATAATTTGAAGTTAACATATATATATACATATTTATTTAAATGAGTCACTTATTTGTACTTTTTCTTTACTTATTTCAGCAGAAAGTCCAAGAGTGGTCATGATAAAAAAAATGTCCAAAGTGAACCTCTTGAAGCAAAGTGTTGGCTTTTTTCTCATTCATGTATGGCAGAAACTTGCAAAAATAACATTGCAAATTAACTACCCTGCTCGGTTCTAACTCAGTTCTACTTCAGTTCCAACTGAAAACAGAATTCAGTTTACAGGGCCTACTGGGAACGGCAATGGGAGCTATGGGACCGAGACACGCTGGTGCAGATGGATCCACATGAAGTCTCTGAGTCCCCAAAACCTTCAGTCACATCTGCTATCCGAGGAATGCTCATTTCACTATCCTGAGCAGCCAAGCAGTCAGAAAACATGAGAAAGAAGATTTTTTTTTTTTTTCCTTTCCATGTGTAAGACAACACCTCTGAGCTTGAAATGGTGCCCAAAAGCATATCCTGATTTCCCACAGCCTTACAGCAGTCATTCCCACCTGTGCGCTGTGTACAAGTGGCACAACATCAGCTCAGGAAACTACCTGAGGATTTACTCTCCAGGTGAATTCCCTGGGAACAGATCATCAGCACAGCCACTTCCAGACCAGAGCAAAGAGGAGGAGCTGGGGACAGGAATTCCTACTACACTGCTTTAAGGACAGCCCTGCGGTAACAGCACTGGCTTGAGACTTTCAAAAACTCTTTCAGTTCCTGTGTCTCCCTGGGATTTCATGGCCAGAACAATTCAATTCCTGGCACTTCTTCCCTGTTTTTAAGACAAATCACATTGTGAGACTCCAAGCAAATTTACGTTCATCAGAGTAAAGTTGTCGGATACCAGGGGTCATGGAAGCACACAGGCACTAATGACGACTGCAAGCAGACAGTTTCACTGCTACTACCATAATACTAAAAAGGAATCAACATTATTAATAAAGGGCAATTACATTGAAATAGCTTTTAAATAAGTATTCCTACACGGACATGATGAATTTATGGTACACTATCAGAGCCTTTCATGGATATAAAGATGTACTCCAGCATACAACTTGGTTTTTGAACAAGCAGAAACCTTTCAACTAAAATATTAATAGAGCTGAATGTTGAAACATAGGTGTTCTTAGAATTTATTTTAAAATGGGGTGAAAACCTCTGTTTGGAGTGGAAAATATGAACTTTCTCTACATTTCTAGCTCACACGAGCTCCTTTTAATGCTCTTATTTGCCAGTTACAGAATACACTGCTACACCATTTTACTGATTTTAAAAAAACAACAACACATACAACAAAAACAACAACAAAAAATTAAATCTATTTAGGACTAAGTATCATCTCAAAGGATTTTATGTTAGAACAGAGCTGTATCTTTAAGCAGCATTCACTGCTAATTATGACATACGTAGGTATTAAGAAGAAAAGGTGCTTCTTTCAGTGATAAATGGACCTGAAGATTCTTCACAACATTCACTATAAATCACAAAAGACCATTAATAAACAGTCAAAAAAATGACAGTTACTACAAGTATCTGCTCTCATACTTTGCCTAATACTATCAGTGTCATGTTTAAACCTGACATCTTAAATCTTCTACATGAAAACCCTTTAAGTCAAAAGGCTCAGCTATTTTAAACAGAATTTTCTATGCCTGTTATTTTGAATGACAGCAAAAGGAAACAGAGAATCTTTAATTCTTTAACCTTATCTGGCTGAAAGTCTTGCCTTTCAAGCCTTTTTCATCAACACCAAAATAAAGGCAAGATCTTATTGCTGGGATTTTGTGTGCAAACAGTTGCCGTTTCTTCCAGGGAGAGCTCAGCACCTTCAGGATGGAGCTCTGCGGGTATCAGGTCAAAACACTGCACAGCAAAGGTCTGCACGGTACCTCTGGAGCCAGTTGATTTAAATGGGAAATCCTAATTGGGACCCCCAAAAGTAAGGGTTGCAGCACTGGAAGCCTTCCAGAAGTGCTGCTCAGTGCTTTATCCCCTTTGTAACTCTACCTGTTTGCTTAATCCAGGCTGAGAGAAAAAAAACAGGGACACGTGGCAGAGCCAGCTACTAACCGACATGGAAAGGACTGTGGGCAAACATCATATTCCCCAAGAGGGGCTGAGGAAAAGGAAAGTGGGGTGGCCATAAACCTGGGGACAAAGTGGATTTTGGCAATAGGGTGCTGAAAAAGGCAACAGCTTGTCTATTTTTGCAATATGGACAAAATAATCTAGATCTTTAGGATTAAATTATTTCTCCTTAAAGCCTTTCCAGCTAAGATGCTTTCATTCTGAACACTTATGTTCCCGAGTTACAATAAATGGATTTCTCAACATCAGCATCTATTTTTCCTCAGCCTGACGAAGTGTTATTGTTTCAGCAATTTGTTGAAGGTCTGCTGACAAGCAAAGGTCAGGAAGATCCAAGCTCCTCCTGGGTACAGAGGTAAATAAGCAAAGTTCAATCTCTCTTGAACTCCTTATTGTTTTTAACTTGATAATCATTCCTTTCATAAGGTGCAAATGTGTTCTTCACACATCTGCCCAGACAGTCTCCTAATGCCTGATGTCGCATGGTGGCTAATTGCCTGTTATATGGGACCTGAAGCTCTCTTGCTCGTTAATGACAAAAACCAGGAGCAGGGTGTCGCTCTACCAGCAGGGAAGTAGGGAAGTATTGACATATTTATTTTCTGCATTAGAATTAAAACAAACAAACAAACAAAAACCAGCACCACCACCAAAACCAAAACCAAATAAAGACCTCCCCACGACAACAAAAAACCCTCTCTCATTTTGCCTGCAGTATTTGGGATAATACAGTTAAATTAACTAAGGACAGAGCTCAAAAGCCAGCCCCCAAAGGAGAAGGGAGAGCAAGTGGATAAGATGCTGAGCAGGATTGTATGATTCTGTAGATGGTGTCCAAGATGAACGCCACTGGTGTCTGCAGCCTCAGCAAATGCTCAGGCAGAGACACAGACATGTCCCAGACGTGAAAGGCTCACACTGAATTTCAGATCAGAACCGAGCAGGATCCTGCTTGTTAATAACTGCTTGGCTGATCTCTCTCTGTTGGCAGAGCAAAACCTACCAGCTAGGGGAGCCAGACTCTAAGTCCACATAATACCTTCAAAACCCTGGAGCAATTTACTATCCTAACCAATGCTATGTTTCCTCGCCTGCTTTTTAAATGAAGCAACATCCCCAAATGTTCATGTAAGTGAGTTAGCAGAGCTGCTGAGAGAAGACAGGGGTGTGGCAGCATGTTCCTCCCACCGCGCTCAGAGCAGGCTGGGTTCCTGCACCGACAGGCTGTCAATGGGAGTTTGACATGGGCACGGTTTTGAAGCTGAAAGCTGTACTTGCTAGTTTTGAAGTGGAGAGGCTGTTATTTTTGCATCTGAATTCTTAAAACATCACTTAGCATCTAGGTTACAGATGGACTCAGGATCCCACACTTGGCTCCAGAGTTTGGATAACTCATGCTGCATATCTGGGGTTTGGGTGCAAGCCCATCTTGAATATAAATTTAGAATGAAAGAAATACATGCAAATACCAGGCATATTATAAGACACTGCCAGCTGTTTTCTTCTACTTACAAGACCGTTTCTGAGAAAGCAATGTTTTTTTTTAGTATGTGGTGGAATATGGGAGTGATGACAAGTTGGTATCCCTGAGTTCAATGTGAACCTGACCTCATTCTCGAGTTTAGGGTGCCTCTTGTTCCTGACACATGCCTTCCTAGACCTCTCAGGCTACATTCTTTATTAAGTTTGTTGAGAAATGGAACAGTGTGCTCACAACCTTTTTTTGGATCCCCCCTTGAAAAATATCTGCGTTCTATCTGTGCTTAAATGACAGCCTGCTGTTCATTTTCCAAGAGAACGCATGCCAAAAGTCCAGATAACATTTAACTCACAGGCTGGCATACACAGAGCTGGCCTTGTGGGTCATGTTCCCAACTGAGTAATGGACTCACTATATTATCCCTGGCAGGTCTCGCAGGTTGGAATTTTCAAACAAAAGCAAACAAAATCAACTTTTGTTTTGTGATTTGATTATTTTTTAATGCTACAGTTTATTCATTTTGTTTTATTAATTTGTTGGTCCAATGGTTTTTATGTGCTGCAATTCAGAATAGGTCTCTCTCTAGTATCATGTTTTATATAGATATGGGAAATGAAATGTAAGTCTGATACAATTACGGTTGTATGCCATGCAAGACAATACTGTAAACACGACGACAGCCTGAAAAGCTGCTTAGCAAAATGATCTTAATATACAAGGCAGTGTGAAAATGTAAAAAGAATCCATAATGACAACAAAGATTAGCCATTTGCTCTCTAACCTTATTTACAGAAGCAATCAGAGGTATTCAGGTCGAGTTAATGACCCTGTCTCCAATTAATTCAATTGTCTACAAACAACACTGATGCAGTGGTTGTCTCAGAGTCTGCCACACAGTCTCTGAGGGAATACATAAGACTCCATTAAAAGTGACAATAATAATGCATTTATTACTGAAACACTATTGTATTATAAATAAATTCCTGATGTTAAATTATGCTCCACGCTTTAACAGAAATTCAATTACTGAAATAATAAAAAAGACGGTGTATTTGCCAAGTGCTTGGACTATAATTTGGCTGCTTAGTTACCAGCAGTTGGCTGTTTTGCAATTTCTTGTTCATGGAGTATTTCTTTTGAATAAACGCCAGACTTTTTCATACAAATTTCATGAACAAGTTGCAAAATGAAATTTTGAGCTTTTGAATCCAATTATGAAAGACATAACTAAATCTATTATTGAAAAAATATTCTTGAAAGCCCTTCTTGCTGTTGTTCAACTCTGTGTAGTAATTGAGGTAAGCACAGGTGCTGTTCATTATGGGCCATTGTGCGCCATCTGAATTCTGGGAACTGAGGAATTCAAATGGTTTCAACTCTGTTTGTGTGAATAACAAACAGGCGTGATTCGGAGGTTGTTTGTACAAGCTTGCACATTGCTCTTCTGGGACTCCTAAGACACCTGCTTACCCTTTTGAAGCCAAAATAGTATCATTTATGTTCTGGCTATTCTTTCTACAATGATTTTGCAGGAGCTATGCATTTCCCCACCCCTCTTCTCTCAGGCTGCTGTCAATGGTGGAAATAGGAACAAAAGAAATGGAGGATATAACAATTATCTATTGTAGTGGGGACAAGAAGCCTTAGAGGAGTTCTTTTAGGCTTGATGAGATTCAGGCAGGAGAGGAAAGAAGGAACTGCTCATAGTTAGTGTTGTTCCCTTTCTCAACCACTTTCCCATGGTAGACAGTTAAGCATAAAACAGATATATTTTTTTCTTAGCACCAATCTCTGTTCTCTCTTTGGGGCTTAGCCATATATGTATCTTGCTAATGTCTCATCCACTGTCTTCTCTTCAGATGTTTCCCATGTAAGACATGGAGAGATGCATGCATCAAATTAAAACTGCTGACAGATCTTTTCACTGGATCCCATAGGTGTCTGTAGCCATATGGCAGTGTGCACGTGGGTCCTGGCTCTTCAAGGGATCACAGACTCTAACCTCTGTGTATTTCAAAACATGCTGTCTCGACTATATATTTCTGCTGACAGTGATTATTTACTTTACACTTTTATTTGTTGAGGTATTGCTAGTACTTATCAGCAGAGATGCTATCAAAACATCTGGGGATGGAGTGTGTATGTGGAGAGCAGCAGCCAGGCAGCCCAAAGGAAGAAAACACAGAGGAGTTCTTGCAGTCCTAGTGCTAAACTGAAAGACCATTTTTTAATTTTTTTAGTTTTATTATTATTATTTTTCTGACAGTGATTGCAGTGCAACTAAAACTGCCAAAGTTCAAGTACTTCTGGGAAAACATCCGGCTGATGGGAGATGCTATCAGATAACACTTTGCAGAAGTCAGCAGGCACCAGAACTCATTGAGCAGGTAAAAGATTTGGATATTATTCAACATCTGCACTGCGATTTTTCAAAACTTGTAGCAACCAAAGTTAGATGACTTATTCTTTGAATTCACCCCTGTCAAAAGTTGTGTGCAGACCTTAGTGCCATATGAAAGCCAAATTAAGACTCAGGAAGGGGAAATAATTCCACACAGCAAAGTAACAATTAAAGAAATGAAAACTTCAGGGGAAAAATGACATGCAAGAAGGCTTAGGATCTCAATGGGCTGCTTCGTTCCTACATCAGAAACTGGCTGGTGATACTAGAGAAGACCATATTTTCAAGGGACAAACCTAGAGACTTCTAAAGAGCGCTGAGCTGGCACTGAGGGACACAGGAAATCTTCATTTCCTTCCAGATGTGGGCCTAAGGAGCCATACACCCAGAAATGGAAAGGGGGAGAAGGAGAAAGAGGAGGAGAAAGAAGCTGAGAGTACTCATCAGCCCAAAAACACTTTAGGAACTTAAGGGGAAGGCAATATTATCATACCAGACTAAATGTTGAATTAAGTCCAACTGCAAAAACAACACATGCAAAGACGAGAAACAAGAGCAGTTTTGTTGGGGAAGGTGGACACCAAAATTATGTGCATGCTTTCAAACTCCAAGCGCAACATGGAGCTAACTCCAAGAGCAACCACAAAGCTACAGCTTGTATACAGGTACTGTGTTTCACTGGGAGTATGCCATGTCTTAATACATGGGTGTCAATTATTTGGGGTTTAGGTTTTTTTAGCGGTGACTGTAAATTAAGTTTATTTATATTCTGCAATTTGTAAGCCGACAGTAAACTAAATTCCTGTAAGAAGCTAAGCATCAGGTCTGAGAGAAATATTTTTAAGTCTCTGGGAGGAGGTCTGTGGTAGGATGGAAGAACTAGGAAGTCCTGGGAGGAGAGCTGAGGAGATATGAGAACCTGTGAGTAGCCGCAGCCAAAGCAAGAGAAAGAGAGGCTCTGTTGAACAATTTATCATTTTTGGTAAGAAAACAAAGGAGTGGCCCAGAGTCTGCGGACTGGAGGTGGCCTTAAATTTCATATAGCCCTTGACCACATTAATTTTTGGAGGTATTATAGCTAGGTAATGCTATTGGAGGTGTAAATATTTGGCCCAGCAAAAGGTTTGGAAAGACTTACTGAGCTCTGAAATTCCTCCTACAGGGACTTAAAAGATCATTCTGTCATTTCTTACTCCTGTTGAAGCTACTCCTCTGCATAATTTTATTTTACTAAATGTCTTCTCAGCACAACTGGAGAAAATAAAGCCTTACTCTCCCAATCTTTATACCAGCATAGCTTTGTGTATTTCTTGTTGCAGTACGGCTACGGCCAGTGCACAACTGTGGGATAAGTTATTCAGCTGTGGGATCTGAAATATGGCCTGAGATTTTCAGAGATAATGCAAGCAGGATGACACTAGCAGCAGTGCAGGCAGACACTTAGGCAGATTATAATTACTCAAGTAGCAATTTGGCTCGGACATCAGGATTAATACTCTTAACTCAAATTCTTTTGAGAAAGCCATGAAACCATTAACGACTGCAAATGGCCGGGACCTTTGTTTTATACCAAATCTGAAGCAGCACCTCTTACAGCGCAGAGGCCTCCAATACAACATGAGGTCATTGTTTCAAAGCTGGCGTGGGGAAAACAGCCACCTAATTAGCCCCCATACCACTTTCTACAACACCCAAGTGATCTGGAGAGTACGTCTGTCCAAGCACTGTTATGGGCCGGCTCTACACCGATTCAGAAGAAGGCTGGAGGAGAATAGCACAAGTGGGCATGGCTCGGGGCCAACAGAGCATTTAGCTGTCATTATTCCTATAGCAGATTCACATGTACTACAAAGTAGGCTTAATGAGGGAATGTTAATTTATACCCATCCACAAGAGCATTACAGGGCTCTAACACTGACCAATCGTGGGTCTAATGGGTTTTTACACTTTGATGCGCTACGTGGATCAGAGCAAGTTACAGACATGGTAACATCTAATAAACCCAATAAAAATGGAGATCAGCCAAAGTAAGTTCCTGTATGTCAGATATTAAATATGACTAATGTTGTTTGACAGTGTTCCACAGAAGGTGCATTGGAGTCTCACTTCTTCCTTATCATTATCACAGAAAGAGAAAGGTAAAGCACTGCAGGAATATAAATAATTTGAAAAGCCTCATAGACTATATTCTACTGTGCACCTCATTTGCACTTAAAAAAACCTGCCCTACAGACCTTATGTACTTTTAAGATTCATCTGAAAGATACATGAAGAAGTCTTCCAGTCAAAAATGTACATATTTAATGGAATTAGATCTCTAGGCAAGAAAATGTCAGAAGAAAAGGAGAAATATTAAAGTGAATGCAGGGTGCTCCTTTCTAGTGCTTTCCTGCTTTGATAAATATCTTCTGGGATGTCATTTACTAGAAAGTCATGATTTAACAAAAAGAAAAACTGCAGTATAAAATATACTCTCTTTATTGCTGAAGTAAGTTGCTATTTTCATATTTTCCCTCTGTATTCTGCTTTTGTCAGCCAGAGGCCTTGATATTTGCTTTTATATCATCCCTATTGAAAATGCAGTGATTATTGTGAAATATTCAATTGCAGACCTCTTCTGATTACATGGCAAGGGGAGATCATAGGAATCTGTACTGCCACAGCCCTTTTTCTGCCTTCCAGTCTCATGCGAGGGCAATCAAACTTGGGGGAAAAAAAAAAAAAAAGAAAAAAAAAAAAAGACCCTGATTGTAGTGTTCGGTAATCACCTTGGGCCCAATGGGCTTGAAAGAAATCCTCTTTATTCAGTCACATCAGCTCCAGGTGTCTTTGCTGAACAGCAGCTGAGTGTCTGCAGTGCCCTTCACCCCTCTGCTGCTGGCAAAACTAAAACTCCTGGAGGTACCGCTCCACGTACAACCCTACAGAGGCCCATGGCCTGATCCTGTCTGGCACTGCAGTCTCCTCTAACTTATTTGGAAGGTCTAGCACTCTAGTGGTGATGCAAAGGTTGTACTCCAGATCTTACCCACAGTGGGACTGGAGAAGTGCAATCCTAATTAGCTCTTCTCTGGAAAAGATAGCCGAGCTTTTAGAAATTTTCCCCCAGGATAATCTGACAAAAACAAATTCTCATTAAAATTGGCATTACTACCTGCAAGAAAATTTCAAACTCCCCTCCAAAGCAACACTCTTCTGTTGGGAAAATTCAAATAAAACATTTTGAGTTAATTTCATCCACAATGAAATATTTTGTTTTATCAAATTGACTTAAGATGTTTTATGTAATCAGTTAAGCCCAGAGTGCAGTCCCTGCTGAGAGCTTTAAGTTGGCTGCATCCTATCTATGAGGGATGTGTCTTGCACAGTGCAATGCAAAGCCAATGGAACCTTTCAATCAAGTTAATAAAGGTATGTTGTTTTCAAGACTGTCAAAATATTTTATTTGATTGGAGATAGTTATGAAAAAGCACTTTATATAGCTGAATTCATATGTTTCAATTTCTTTTCTGTAAAACAAAATGGCCAATTTTTCAGACTACAGTAGAATTTTCCTCATTCTTCTGCATGACCAACAATTATTTTTTTTTCACATACGTTCACAAAAAGACCAAGGAGAATCTGCTAAGAGTTTGCAAGCTCTCCTCCACATCTGGGTTTTCTGTTCATGTAATTATGTGAGTGATTTTTTCCTGCACACTTGTGTGCCCTCTAGGATGTATATATTACACATATGAGAATGCCTAGTATATTTATTCATTATATGAAGTCTTCAATAAAACATCTTTTTCCAAGTTCTCATGCATTTCCCACAACAATTAACCAAATTCCAAGCAAAACTTTTAGTACTTCTTGTTTCTGGGAGGATTTTTAGGATGTCTCAGTCTTGGCAACCAGGCCGGAAAGTTCTGAATTGTCTGACCAATACCACAGAGATTCTGGGGAGAAAAATCCAGCATGGAAAATTAGGATTCTTATTTCAGGGTCTTGTTTTTAGGCCACTGGACGAGACTTTATGAGAGCAGTTTCTCCAGCTTTCTAAATGCAGAACCCTGCTGCAGCAGAATATAACCAGGGACATGCAGGATGCCATTTATTTATATCTTGTTAAATTCCTACACATGTTCATGTCCAACTCTCCCACACACATCTTTCATACTGGTACTTTTTCATAGTTCCACTTCTCATTGCATAGGGGGAATTCACCCTATAAACGCCAACACTGCATTACCTTGAGAGATGTTCCCTTCTTTCTGGCCATGCTGCCTGTTTGGGTACCAGATGTTGAAGCAGCCTCATCGTTTATCAGCCCCCATTGCACTGAACAGTACTGTCTGCACCCCAGAAAATAGTAGTTCCAGGCTATTCACAAGCCAGACAGACACTTCTATATCAGTTAGACTCGCTTCATACTTTAAAGACTTTTTTACATGCTGCTCGAGGAATTGCATTTTACAAAATGAGAAGTGTGAAGGCCCCTCAGCAGCTGTCTGGGGTACGCAATGAGCATAGGCATGTGTTCAGTCACATTTGCTTGTTTCCACATAGAACTTGACTACAACTGCATGTCTTGGAGGAATTGATCCAGCTCCCATTAACTTGACTGAGAGCTGGAGCCAATTCTAAACCACATCCACAAAGTGCTACTGCTGTGAAGCACAAAAAAAATAATGAAGAAACACCCAACTTCCACAACCTCATAGCGAAACATCATACTCTTCTTTCTGTTCAGCTTTAGTGAAAGTCTTCACAGCTTTATGACATGATCTCCCCAGTCTTTTCGGGTGGCAATATAATGGCTGAACTCCACTCCTAAAGACGAGCAAGAGCTGCATGTCACTGATGGAGTCTCCAAGTCCCATTTCTCACTGCTGATAGGGATTTTTAAAGCAAACGTTAATAATAAAATCTGTTTTAACTGCAAGTCCTAACATTGAGCTAGAAAGAAATAGATCTTGTTTTTCTTAGTTTGATAGCTACTTCCTCCACTAAAGTTGAATTGCTTTGGATTTACATCATGGTGTCTCAGAAACCTGTCCCTACTCAGAGAGTTTAATGCTGTGATAAGCTTTGTTATGTAAAACAAGTGTTTACTTACCATCTATTTAATAAGTAGGATTGATATATATATATATATATTCTTCATCTTGACAATTAGCTTGCTTACCTAAAGCAACAAACTGTCTTCTCTGTATGTCTCATACCTCATGGCTTCAGCTGTTAGCCCTCTTCTCATCTTGTCAGCTTTCTCTATTGCTGCAATGCTTTGGAGCCAAATTCTGTGCTGGGGTAACTCCAAAGAAATCAATAGAGATATGCCAGAAGAGGTTTTGATTCATGGGACAAAGCCTTCACTGGTATAAAATGATGCTGATCTAATGAAGTAAATGGAGATATGCTGCTTTACACTAGCTGAGGACTGTGCATTACATCTGTAACAACAGAAGAGCTCCCTACCAGTAGCATCTGTATCCCTTTGCTTCCAGACTGCAGGTGATTTGAAGTTGTCAGGTGTTTTTGCTTTTGTTATTAAATGCTGTGATGTTCTCCTCCATGCCGGTTAGCCCAGCCAGCCCACTGGCTGCAGCAGTGCACCGACCTTGTTCCTGATGTGGCTAAGAGAGACCAATGGCCCTGTGCTAAGGGAGCGCTCTGGCTACCCACAAACAAAGACAAAGGATTTTTGAGTGGCATTTAATAATTAAGATTTCCTTTTTTCCAGCCTGCAACAAGGGACACTGCAATAAGTGGTGGCGATGATGCACTCCAGCCTCCTGCTCGTTAACACTCACATGGGGAAAGAGATAATTTGCTTTTGTCTTTCTGAGCCATGTTGAGAAATTTATTTCAGTAGCGTCAGTCGTATAAGATGATAAAAATGGTGCAAATCATGCAAAGGAAGAGAAGCTGGCTTAGCATGATTTGCGTTTATACAATGAATAAGGTTACTAATTAATTGGTAAAGTGCTATTTGTAATTGTCCCTCTCTGATAAATGGATTAGAACAGATGTTTTAATGTGCATTTTTTTCTCATTGTTTCAGACACAAGAATACATGTAAAACTGAAAAAAAAAAAAAAAGTGGTGATCCAGAAGGCAGGCACTGGGAGATAAATGGAGGTTATGTAAGACCAAAAAAAAAAAAAAAAAAAAAAGCCACACTCCCTTCCTGGAAAAGAAATCGCCCGAAGAGCCCAATAACTTTCCCAATATGAGCAGCAAATGATGACATGAATGAAATGCATTGTTCATACTGTAGATAAATAATGCCTAATCACTTCAAGCACTCATTTAGCACTCCACAGCCCAGGACTTTAGCTGCTGAAGAATGAACAGAGGTAGCTTAGGAAATCAAGAGCACAACTTGATGTGAGCGTGTTCCTGGGGCAATGGCATGGCCCACTCCAGAGCAGTCGGAGGCCTGTTCTGCTTAATGCTTGGCACCCAAGGAGCCTCAGCATGACAGCGACTGTGAATCTGCGTGAGGAAGGGACTCTTTGGCAGTACTACACAGAGGCAGGCAGCAAAACCCTGCTGTGCTGCCACTAGCAGCTGGCCACATGGTCCCCCCAGGGCTGGCTAGCCAGGCTTCCTTGCACCAGCACCAGCCATCCAGAAGGTAGCAGAAAAAACGCAGCCTCTGCTTTCATTTCATTATACAGATGTGAAATCTTTAGGGGTACCACAGAATAAAGACAGTGTAATTAGGAGCTGGTGAGGGATGACTGAAAAATCCTGCCTAATCTCCTGGACTGTGGAGAGGTGCAGGACACCATGGGGAGTCAGGGGCTGTGCCCCAGGCCACGAAGAGCACTGATGAGAGCATCCCTTCCCTGTTCCCTGGGCCTGAACTACTTCTGTACGCACTCCCCTTGCTCTCCCAGCCCTGACGGCGCTTGGTGCCCTGGGCTTTGGCCTGAGCAGCGCATTGCAGCAGGTCAGCCCTCCTCCTCCTGTGTCTCCAACTCACCACCAAGACATTTCCCAGTGACACAGCACATGGGTGTCACCAAAAGGTGAACTGCAACATGCCTCTAATCGTTGGTGCGCTCCGATCTAAAGAGAATTCTGCAATATCAATTCCTCTAATGGCATTAAAGGAGGCAGTATTACTTTTCATTTGTCCGAAGTAATCTGATTGAGTGCAACATGGCTGAAATTTAATTTCCTATATCTTTATTAAAGCAGTGCCACTCTTTAAAGAGAAATGTTAGCAGAAGAAAAGACAGAAACTATTTTTACTGTCTAGATATTTAAAAAAAAAAATGAAAAAAAAAAGGAAGCAAGCAAGGACAAAGGTAGACTGGCTCCATATTAGCTTGTAATCAGCCATGAATCATAGAGATTAAAAAAAAAAAAGTTAAAGATTTGCAACTGCAATCTAATACAGTTTCCAATGATTGGAGGGATTCATTTAAATCTCACCTGAGGAGTTGTAGCCAGGGAATCTGTTAGCTCTTACCAAAGAGCAAAGATTATATATTAATTCAAAGGGTGTGTATGAAACACCTGTAGATTTGCATGGACATGACAAAATGCGTGGAGATATTTATGGTATGGTTTTACTTTGTGACATAGCACTGCATCCAGAACACTCTGCTCCTCTTACCCTGCACTGGGACACAGTGGTCTTTTTAAAAATATGTAGTTATGTGATACAAAGTGTTTGAAATAGGGTGGCATGCTCAGGTGGCATTTGCTCGTAGCAGCATTCCTTTTAATCCTTTCATTAGTGCCTTTACTGCATGTAAAAAGAAAGTATCCGAACCTCACTGACAAATTTTAGGAGAATAATGAGGAAGGCAAACCTCAAAAGACGCTCAGATTATTAGTGACAAATGCCACTGTCTGATACCACCGTGCTCAATAGTAAATGAACTAAAGAAGCGCTAATTGCTTTGAAGTTAATAAAGACTATATTGGCTTTCAATAATTGGTGTTTGTTTAGCTACTATGATTATAGCGATCTCTTTCTAGTTGAGCAATGTAAGATGGCAGAAGTTCCACCTTTTACAAGTTTTAAATCCCTGTAGAATTGACAGAAAAAGCCGTAACCACAAATTGGTTTGCAATTTTCCTCTTTCTTCCCAGCAAACTCTGTATGGTTATATTATGAACCTTGCTTCAAACAAACTGCTTCTGACTTTTATGATCCTTTTGTGATCTAAATGGCTATCTCATAAGATATTCCACTGCAGCTTCTTTTTCAATTGCTTTTACTGTGAAATGGCATTCTGGAGATTTCTGGGGACCATTTCACACTCTTACGGTATTGATTTGCTAAACCTGATGATAGGTTTATATTTAAGATGCAGTCTAGTATATGAACAAAGTGTAAAGCTTATGAAGAACAGATTCAGGACTTTCAATAACCCCATCTTCTTGATGGGGTTTGCCTCTTTAAAGCAGGTTAGTGTTTTACACTAAATTTTGGAGTGCAGGGTGCTATATGGGCTGCATTTCTAATTGCCTTGGAATGCTTCCACTACACTGAATTACAGTCACAGAAAAATACGGAGAAGATGAGAAGATGACTTGTAACTCCTTCCAACATAAGGTCAGAGCAAATAGACAAAGGCACTTGGGAACCTAAACAGAAAAATGCACGTGAAATTGTTCCCTGAGTCCTCACTTACTTACAAGGCTGTCAGAAGATAGATTTTCTCTTGGCTGCACTAGAAAAGTGACAACAAAACTAATGTCTTTGGGCTTTGCTGTTGGAGATAAGCATTTTTCTTTAAAAGACTGATCATTTTATAATGGATGTGGGCCAAGAAAAAATCATCTTTGATGGAGTTATAGTATAAAAATGAGTCAGAAATGCTTTTATGAAGAGAATGACACTTAATATTTATTGGGCCAAATCGCAACCCCATGACTCTGCCTTTACTCTGGCAAACACTATGAAATTAAGAGATAGACCTGGGTAAGTCAGTCAAAGCAGAATAAAACAACCAGGCACGCACTCCTGCAGTGAAGAACACGCAAAGAGCAGAGGAATGCCCTGACAGCCTGGGAGCCGACCTTCAGGACATTTTGTGCAAGAGAGAAGAGGGAGAAAATAAACGCTCTGTGTTTGAACAGTGTTGTTGTACACGTGCCCAAATGAACACAATTTTGCTAGGGCTCCCCAAACACTAGAGAGCTCTTGTAGGAAGGTGCAAAATCAGGAGAGTGAGGATTTGGGAGTTTCTGGAATATGGCTGTATTTAGGTGTCTATATGCCTGTATCTGGGCAAATTAGAGGAAGGAACTAGGAAATTCACTGCAGTGGCTGACACAGGACAAAAGGAGCACGGAATCCTTTGCCCTGCTACCAAGTCTTTTACAGCAGCGATTAAAAGATCTTTTGACTGTAACACAATTGTATGTTAAAAAAATGAATTTAAAATAGCTCTTTTAAATAAATAAACTGAAATAAATGTGCTAGAGTATGCGTCCTGAGCAATCTCCTGCATATATTAGATGCATGGTTTTATTCTTGAAATGTGTGCATGAGTGATGATATGATCGTGTGTGACTGCTGAGTGAAGTCTAGTTGAATTGCTTGTTGATATTAAACAAATGAAGAAATTCCTCTAGCAATAGTTGGAATAAGTGCAGATAACACTAGTTACTGCTGAGCAGGGTCAGATTTCACTTAAAAATAAAAACAAAGACTTGCATGCTCATTTCTAAGTCTAGCTTCATGTCTGACTTTTTTCTTTCTGCTTTCAGCCACTTCCATCTTCTTCCTTGGTTTTGTTTTTGCATCTCTGCCCCTCTGTGCTGTAGGATTTGCACTACTATTTTAAATGTCAGGTAGACTAGAATGAAATTTGGGGTTTTCCTCAATGCCATTTTCATGACAAAATAGGAGCACATAAAACTAAAGAACTGCCAGTGCTGTAAGAACATTGACAGCGGGCAGTATTTCAAGAAATTCATATGCAGTCAGTTAGCAAACAGACAATCAGGGCTGCAGAGCCTTTAATTGCTGGTGAGGGACTTTGAAATATGAGTTTGTTTGTTTGTTTGTTTGTTTGTTTGTTTGTGTGTGTGTGTGTGCAATTTTGTGTCTTGCTAAATTAAAGCTTCAAATACATGCAAAAAAGCTGAACAGTTCATACCCTCCAGAATCTTTAGACTTCCTTAACAAGTCCTGCAACTTGTGCAGCCATTTCAAGATTTTAAAAGCTTGATCCATTCTGGTAAGCTATCCGTCATAGATCACATAAATTGCCCAAATCATCATCATTACTATATCTCATTTTTATTGTAGATCTGGCAAGAAATATCCATCAAGACAAAAGTCTAACTACTGTCACAGTAGTTATATGATAGACCTGTAGATTTCAGAATACAGTTAACATTCTGGATGAGAGAATTGGGAGTATGCTTGTTAAATTAGCGAATAACACCCATGTGAGAAGGTCTGCAAGTAGTTTGGAGGATGGGTCAGAATACAAAATCATCCTGATGAACTGGAGAGATGATTGGAAGAAACAGGATAAAATTCAGTGTGGACAACTGCAAAGTACTACAGTGTGTCAGGAAAATTCCCCAGCAAAAATGCAAGACTCCGAATGACCAGAAAAATATCACAACAAACAAACCACCCTTAGAAGTATACCTGTATGTCCTAACATCATACAGCTTTGGCATACCTGTATCTAGATGCTCCTATCTTTGTCTGTCTGCCTGCCTGACCATCTGTGTATGTATCTTCAGACAGATCGATGTAAAGGAGCCCTACACACCTGGATACACTGGAGATAGCGGTGCAGTGTTTGTGTCACACATCCAGAGCTTTCACCTTACTTTTGCCTCTCAGATCCTTTTTCACCAGATTAAAATTTTCTGTGCACCGAGACAAATATTTCTTTTATTTTTTTTTATTTTTTAATTATTATTTTTTTTCTTTTGTGCACATGCGGGCTGTGTACACAACTACAGGGCTTCAGAGGGCGCATTTTATAGCACTGTCATTAAGGGACTGTATCCTCTGGATCTACTGAAAGTAAACTCAAAGTAAAGTTAGCAAGAATTATTCTGTGATTTCCCCTGTGAAGTATTTCAGCAAAATCTTTAAAGACTTAACCAAACATTCCCAAAGCAAACAAGCAGATGACATTATTCTTCCCCCTTGCCTTCATGCCCTGAGCTCCTACACATGGAGAGATTGCCAGGACCAGATTCCCAGCTTTAGTACGGCTACGGGGAGTAACAGTGAGTGAAATTCAATCTGTGCTAGCAAAATACACAGCAAACAACCCTCTACACTGCATCAAGGAGGGGACTCAACAGCCTGTTTTTCAGAAGACCACTTCACCAAGACCCATGCGATTTGTTAACAGTAGGAAAGCCAATCTGATGACCAACTTCCAGTCTTTGTTCAACAATTCACATGTAAGAGCCTCTTCATTCCTAATGCCTTTGTCTGGTTAGAGTGGTTAAATGAGATCCTTATTTTAGGAAATCATTCTCTAATTATGTTTCTTAAAATAACCAAAGACAGACAGAGCATAAAAAGTTTACCTTTAAGATTGAAGAACTTTATACAAATATGCTAAGAGCAGATTGAACAATCCAAAATATGTAATGTTATTTTTCTAAGGATATTCTAGATAAACATTAGCAATACATGAGCTACTTTTCAATTCTGGTATCAATATCAAAAGACTGGAAAATCTTAAAACACTGAAAGACCATCTGTGCATGCTAGCAACTGCCAAATTTGCAACTGTGGTTTCTTCCCTGCTAATTCCATATTTTCAGGATAGATTAATGGGCACCATTTATCCAGAATAAATAAATGTGGAAGGCCCGCCTTCCCCCTTCACTGCGCCTCATCATTTTACTGATTTCCACCAGACCACTGAGCACATTAATGCAAGTAAGCCACTGTCTGGATTCAGAAACGATCACATTTGGTAGAGCAGGAACACTTGGCAATGCCAGTTTCCTTACAGACTGAAAGTCCTTGAAGTTAAAAAGAAATGTATTCAGAGAACTCCAGACTACAAACAACACAGATAAACTGCAGAAGTTGAAGGATTTCTCCTTCCTTTCCCTGATTTAAATTTAACCTATGTATGTGCAGAAAAGTATACAGATATTTTACACATAGGACTCCTGTTTCACCATGTGCATTCATCTTATTTCTTTTGCGAGGCACTTCATACACATATATTTAGACTTTTAGCTTGCTAATTTATGCCAGCTAGTGTAAAATTACAGAGCTGAGAATAAAGTTGCAGAACCAAACCTTTCTATGTGTTCTGAAGGAAGAAATTATCCTGTGTGCAGTAGGACTTCCCCAATCCACAATTTGCTAATCTTTCCCCTTAGTAATTTGCACGCCTGCATGCACACATACGCATTCACAAACATACATACTTCACAGTTT
This sequence comes from Oxyura jamaicensis, assembly GCF_011077185.1. Lineage (NCBI taxonomy): Eukaryota > Metazoa > Chordata > Aves > Anseriformes > Anatidae > Oxyura > Oxyura jamaicensis. The sequence continues at coordinate 12,720,599 of NC_048896.1, read as the reverse complement.
TAATAAGGGAACCATATTTCAATGAGCTCTCGTACTATTCAGATTACACCGATTTCTATAAAATTTATTATTGTAGCTGTGCTACCACATACTTAATAGTCTGTTTAATCTATGAAAGTATAACTATATACATCTAACGCATTATCTGCCACTCGGGTGATTTCATTGTGTGTTCATGGGGTGCTAATTGCAAATTTGGAATGCAAATAGTTCATAATCTTGTTAAACACATTTCTTTTAAGAGGAAGAGATATGCCTTTGCTATATATGTCTGCTGTCCCCATTCACTCTAGCTCTGGGCTTTGCTAAGAGGTATAACCTGATAAGGCCTGTTGGGGCATTTGCTGACATATCTTATCCTGAATGACATTATCATGGCACATTATATCTAAAGAAAAATTGCTAAGGACTGGGCATCCCGTTGGCAAGACATGAGCATGCCACATGCCAAGAGAAACCCACACTGTGGATTTGTAAAAGTAACACAGAGGATTGCTGCTGTTCAAGCTCTGACAGAGATGTCTGTTGAATTTCTTTGCTACTTTCTTAATAGTCTCTGTCTTCTCTCCTTGCTTGTAAATACACATTAGGTTAAAAACAAAGCCTGGGAAGTCCTCCAAGTGAAGCACAAGTGAAGAGCAGCACAGATTCCCTAATCCTAAGAGACAGAGAAGGAAGGTAGGGCAGTGTGGGTTCACCTTGAGCCCAAACAACTAGCAGATGAGACATTTTGCTTTTATTTCCTACTAAGCACTCTCCCACTATGTACTACATTATTGTTTTTAGTGAGCTAACTCAGCAATAAAAAAGGGATAAATTAACCTAAAAGAAACTACTATTAAAAAAAAAAAAAAGCAAAAAATGTAACCTCCTTCTCTCCAAGATGCTTTTCTGGATCTTACTTATTTTTCTAAACACAGAAAAGAGCTAGTGCAATTCTTTATCTGTTCCAGACAGCTTTTGAAAGCCTGGACTCTATTGGAAATTGTTGTGATTTTTCTCCATTGCCTGAAACACTCTGTGCTGGATTTATTTCCTATTTGCTTAATTTTTGCATATATGAAATGATTTGTTTTGATGTAATTTCTTTACATTTCCATCAGCATGAAGAGCAAACTCAATCATATATTTCCATAAATTCAAGAGAATATTAAATAGAAACTCTGATTATTACTTAAGCAATAAACACCAAAATTACTTAAGTGAAAGCTTAATGGGGCTCAGTGGGACTTAAGCAGATGATGAAGTACTTTCTGAAACAGGGTTATTTCCTGAAGACCATTTATGGGTTTTACAACCCCGGCTGGTTCTAAAGTGACAAGCACCAAGCGATAACAGAAGAAGTTGAAGAAATAATATATGCAGCCCTACAAAGACACTGACTACACCTGCTTGTTCAAGAACAGTGTGGCAGTTTTGAAGTGAACCTGTTATACAGTCTCTAGACCAAAACAAATATATCAAGTGCTAGGAAGAAGAAGAAAAAAATAAAACAAAACAACTACGAAAACAACAAATTACCCGGAAGGCAGTTAAAAACATAAATCTGTCAAAAAAAAAAATCAAAAACATGGAATCCCTCAATTATAGCTCATCCGAGATTTTATGGGGGGAAAAAGCTTGACTCCTTTGAGCCAATACTGTTTACAGTTGCTGCAATGAAAATTCTAATTTTGTGCTCTAATGAACACAAAACGATCCATAGTCGACCTTGGCAAAACTTATAATGACTGTGTAATTGAAGTGACTTTGTCACATTAAAAAAATATTTCACAAAATTGTAGGAAACTGCCAAGAAATAAAACTATGGGATGGGCAGTCTTGGATATGTGATACAGAGCCCCATATCGCCTTTGGAGCTTGTAAATGCTGGATTTATAAAGCTGTGACACATTCATATGCAGTCACTCTTCTTGCAGCGTGTCAGGGCTAATTGTGAATTGCAGCGAGTGCTTCGTCGTGCATGTGTGACACAGAGCTCGCTTTTTAAAAACAGTGCTTGAGCTGTCATGGTATCTGCTGCGATCAATACGAGTGGGAGATGATATACGGTAAGCTGGCAGGTGGATCTGTGTAGGGGCTGTGTGACACAGGTGGACCTTCAAAGATTTCCTTCATTTTGGAAATTTCACAGATAAGGGGCACTAAAGAAAGAAGTGGGACTGCAGCCCTTTGGGAAGGACAGAGCTTCAAGCAGTGCTGTGGGTGGAAAGTCCTCCAAGATAGCAGATTTTCAGGGATATCCTAATAGAACTGACAGGCTCTTGACTATGGTGCCTGAGTGCAGGTCTATGCTTATTGTGGTGCATGCTCTGGACGGGCAGCATTTACTCCCTGAGCCTCCTCATGCCCTCTCTATACTCCAGCATGGCCCGTGCCTGTGTCCTCGAGTGGGCAAGGTGCTCTGCCCTCTCCATCTGCCTGTACCGATGGGATCAGGGCTGAGCTGACAGAGAGAAGGTAAGCACCAGGAAAGGAGCGACTTTGTGTCAGCAAAGTGTGTTAGCGTTTAACAGCTGCTGTGTTGAAATACAGAGATCAGTTAGCATCTGAAGTCCAAATTGTCTTCTGATGTAACTCCACTTACACAGAACTTGGCTTTATATATCGCAGTTTTGGTTTCAAATACGATTGAACAAATATTTTCTGTTTACTTAGCACAACAATGACTGCAGCAAGCAGCTGGGGTAAATCTTGTAAGACTATTAATGCCATCCCAAAATACAATACTAATGTTTTTTTTTTTTTTTCTTCTTCTTTTTTTTTTTTTTTTCTTTTTCTGATTATTCCTGAATGATCGTGTGATCAGGCACCTAGGTGTCTTTGGGAGAAATAAATAGATAATGTCTCCCTGTTTTCACTGTTGTAAGGATTTTTCCACAGATCCGTATTTCAGAAGACTTTTCACTGTGCTCTTTCACTTGACAGACAAATCTGATTCGACACGAAGTTCCATTACGAAGAAACTGTTACATGTGATGACACTGGTTATTGAAAATTGAAATGAAGTGAGAGGAACCAAACACCAACTTGTATGAAATTCTGCTGTCTTTGAATGACACGAGGAACTCAATATATCTAATCATCAAAGTGAAGCCCATTGGGAACCAAGCTACAGTTGTATTGCAGAAGGTTGCTACTTGATTGCTAGACCCAAAAGTACTAAGCCATATGCCACTTCTTTCTGTGTCTAAATAGCTTACTGTGATTGATACCGAGGATGGCTCTCCTCTTCACAGTGAAACAATCATCAAGACAACAGGAATTAGGAAACAGAGTACAGAGATTATTTTTTTACAATCCTAATTTTTAACCCTGTCAGCTCCTGGAGCTCAATATAACGTATTCTTCAGTAAATTCACTGCATGCTCTTTTTTCCCCCAGCAGATCACTACCTTCTGTACAGACCCGAGCTTGCAAGCTGCATTCAGTATTTTTCCTCTCACCACTGTTGCTTTGTGGCCAGACAAGCTTGATTATAAAGGCTCAGCATCGGCCTTGAGTGTAAATTTTGTTCTGCTTTCATTAGAAAGATTTCTTTTCACCGTCCTTGTGCCAATCTCCTTGATTTTTCTTCCTCGCTCACCTGTCTCTCTGAATCAGCCTTTTCCCAGCTCTCCTCCAGCCTCTCCACAGTGAAAGTCGCTGCAAGGTCAGCGGAGTGCCCCGGTGTGTGGGCGCTCCACGTCTCCCTCCTCCTGGCTGCAGGCAAAACGCGCTGTTTGCAATATGCTCCGTTTCCACTTGACAAGGCCTGCAAGCCACTGCATGTATCTAAACCTACATCCCATAGTTAGAGAGGGGACAGTGCTGTCGAGACACGGCCCGCTCCTGCAATTAAAAAGAGGCAGCGAGCTGGCAGGGGCTGATGGATGAGCCGATACTCAGACACACGTTATATCTGTATTGTGAGAGCTACATGACTCCACGCAACTCGCCATACAACACAAAATAAAAATCATCTCAGACATTACAAGCACCCCCACCCCAACTATGCTAATCTCTTCTTTCATCCATGATCTCTGCAAGTCACATAGTGTTATGATAAAACGTTCTGCACTTAAAGGAGTATCTGCAGCCTCCCTGCCACTATTAATAAAAATATTTAATACTCTTGTTAGGAGGCGCAATTTGATTACTGAACTGTTATCCAACAAATCCTGAAAACAATTCAAAGTAAATTTCCCTAATATGTCTATTTTTCTATCCTGCCAGAAGGGTTGCTAATGAATTTGCTGCTTGAATGCACAGACAGATTGGGAACTATAACTGTGCTGGCCTGGGCAACATGGCACTGGCACCAAAAACCTATTTGTACCCATGCAAAGTTCCCTCCAGAGTATGTCTCTCATCCAGAGGTGATTTTCCAATAAAATCAGCCTCGATTATTGCAAACACAGGAGCAATCCCTGAGGGAGTATATCAGGCAATTCAATACTAGGAAATGTTGTACTAGGCAAAATTAACCTTGTAGCAGTGTTATTTCCTGAAACATTATCTAGCTTTTGCCTTTCTTTTGTATTCATTGATCCTAAATGACTGGATTTTTTTTCTGCTTCTTTCGCTTAGCAGATCATTAATATATATATATATTTTTTGTATTTGTATTTTAAAAAATCTTTGAAAGACAACTGTTTTCTTTTTATTCACTTATATTACTGACAAAGTAAAGGACTGTTTGCTGTATGGCAGGCTCTTTTTCTTGGATATATGGAAACAAGGACATAAAGGAGGATCCTTGCGATAGCAAAGGATCCTTTATTCTATCCTACTTTAATGACCCCACAAGGTACAGGAAACCTACAAGACGTATTATCAACAGACCACAAGCCAGAAAGACCAAGGAAACTTCATTCTCCCCTCACACACCAAGGTAAAGTCAGCAAAAATGACAGTGAAACTAGAGAGCGGACAAAGGCCTTCAGATTTCAAAAATGCTGTTGACAGCCTCAGTCAAATCCCACTGCCTGGTAGCTTTATCCACTGCCTCTTAGAAGGCTTCCCGAAGCAGGGATCTTCATTTGGAGACGGCCTAGACTGTACTAGACCCTAAATAAATTTAATACTCATATAAATACACTAGCACTATTTACAGTGTTGCTCTGGTTATTTATCTTCCATCAGGACGAAAATAGCACAGCAGTGAGATTCAGGAGTGTATGTGTATGTGGATTCAGGCAGCTACACTGAAACCAGCAGAACAAGTACTCCCATTTATACCAGGATCAGGCATTTTCTTCAATTTTGCTGGCATTTGTTGCTTAGTTGCAATATCTTAATTGCTTAGAAACACATTTTTAAAGCATTAATTTTGCAAAGATCACAGGTAGTTTCTACCAGCTGTTACTACAATGCCCAAAGCCAACACTTAGAATAATTGTTTGAATAAATGCTAAGTGACTTAAAATTAAAAATAATAATGAGGAAGACAAATTTCATGCCTAAAATGATAGCATGAAACAGGAGAGGAGAACAGGTCCTCTTCTGATCAACAACAGAGAAATGATAAAACTGGAAAAAAAAAGATTGACCTTAACTGATTTTTTTTTCTGTCAAAAGAAGAAATCAGGTTATGGCTCCTAAAAAAAAAAAAACTTTTTTTGGGTTAAGCTTTTTTTTTTTTTTTTTTTTTTTTTTTTTTTTTTTTTTTTTTGTTTTCTTCTTTGTCATCTTCTAAAAGTTGACCTACATGTAATCTTGACAAGCTGTATCACAATGAAGTTGTAAAAGTATCGTTTTGAAAAATATCAGAAATGACCCATCTAAAATGAAAATACTTATTTTTGATCAGCTGCAAGAGTCCCAGCAAATTTTACAAAAATGCATGACTAGCTTTGGTCAACAGCAATTTGCACATCTCTGAATAAAAATATACAAAAGAAAAGTTTTACCTATTTGTCTCAAGTGCTGTGATGGCTCCTGAGCAACGTGCCTGGCTTGGGAGCTGAGAGGTGCCTTGTGGCTGGATCTAGCCAGCAGTGCTTGGTATTGATGGTGCGTGCTTGGATTTGTAAGAGATTAGATGAATGAGCTCTCAGAGTCTGTTCATCTCATTGTCTTGTAAGCAAACATTGTGCACTACACAGGATGTGTGGTAATTTAACCATCCACTATAAATTATACAATCAAGTCAAAAGCATTTCACTATAAAAATGTATTGTGCCCATTTGAAAAATGTGTGTTCTCTCCAGGTACCTGTTGTGGTGGTAGCCGAATACCTTAATAAAGCACAAGCTGTTTTATATTTCAGGTCTTAGCCAATGTGACTCATTTGTACAGTTTTAAGTTCAAACAAACTGCTAGTCAACTAAATTATAACTTATTACCACAGGCTACAGACTTTTAATACATTCTGTGGTTGGAACAGGACTGATTTACTGTTTTGGGCCCTGCCAGTAGTTATCATGCATCATTTCCCTAGAAATAAAAATAGCCCTACTGTGGTTATCCTTTGGACTGATAAAAATATATCTAACAAGATGTGTCAGAGGAACAAATTCAGAAAATAAAGGTAAAATATTAAATAGAGTGATTATTTTATGTCTAAAGTACTACATCTTCCAGCTGCCGTGATGACTTTGGAATAAAGCAAAGGGTTCTGCAAAAAGGAGAAAAGATCTAAAGGAGCAATTGAGCTCTGATAAAACCACATGGGGATAGCTGAATTGTCAGAGCTTTGCAAGAGTCAAAATTTACATAAAAATCAGCATTTAGGGATTAGTGCGATATCATCAAAAAGGATTTAATATGTGCGTTTCTTTGCAAACAGTTTAAAAGCGGCAGTTTTATAATCCATTTCCAACACTAACCTTTAACTTGTAAGAGTAAAATAATCCTTTGCAACATTTCTAGAGTTCACATTCTGCTGAGGAAACATACCCCCCCCCCCGGATAAAACTCACTGGAAACCAACAGTAGCCTACGAGGACTGGTTTCCATAGTGCTGCTCCAGGTGCCAACCCCGCTGTGGGTGTTGCACATCCGTGCAGATGCAACCTCGTGGTCCAACATGCAGATTCATCAGCAGCTGGGGTTCGCTGAATTTTTGGTGGTGCAATAAACCGATCCCATTGACCGAACTCTGCAACTGTGCGGATGCCTAAGTGGACAGACTAGGAGGATCAGGGACTAAAGAACATTGTCTATAATTGCCCATAAGCAGGCTTTTTCCTGGATTTCTACTAAGGATTTGAGTGCTTTCGCATGCTAGACTTAAAGTATTAAAACATAAATATGAATGGATTTCTTTGAGAAATGAATGTGGGCAGGCAGTTCAGGTCCTGTGTTGTAATGGATTTTTAGAACTAATTGAATTGGTGCTGGCTGATTTAGTAGGTAGACAGAAACGGGCTGAGGAGAAACAATGGGAAGGAAGGTTTAGAAGCAGAGACTAACAGGTAGTGGTGCGTAAATTGCCTGGGACTTTTACTGAAAATGAGATTTATAGCAGGCTTGGCCTTTTTGTTTCTTCAAAAGTGGTTTGTTCTTAAGTTCTTTAGCAAATGTCCTTTAATTAATCTATACATATACAAATACATGTGTATGTATACGTGGAGATGCCTATGTAGATATGCATATATGTATAAACAGACATGTGCATACATAGACATCCTCCCATAGTATTATCTGTAATCTGGAGGTTTTTTTGAACCTAGACATGACATGCTTTTCTTCTTCATCTTTTCTCTCTCTCTCTCTTTTTTTTTTTTTTTTTTAAAATACAGGACAGGAGATACCTTGCAGCAGAAATTTCTAAGCAGCACTACCAGTGGCACACCACCACTTTTATACCTCTGTTGGTTACAAGCGCCTGACCTGACTGGTAAAAAACAAACAAACCTTCAGACCTAGCCCATTGGCCTCCACTTTTGCCAACGGGAGCAAAAGATCTGTTTATGGTTACCACTATTGCAGCAAACGTTAACTGACCCTCAGAGTCTGACCTGCTTGCCCTCCTGCTTACTGAGTCAGTAAGAAAATCCTCTGGCTCTGCATGGCTCGCTTAGACCTCAGACCTCAGACCTTCCATGCAGAATAAGGTCTACCCGGGGAGCGAAAAACAAGGTGCCACTCCAGCTGGTAAAACAAAGATATTTTTAAAGTGCAGTCAGTAGAAACAGTCACTCCTATTCCATGTATAATCAAGGATGAAAAGGCCATGAAAAATACCACTGCGCTTTGCAAATGAGAGGTCAATTGAAATGTCAAGATATCAAATGTTAATAGTTTGCAATTCCAATGATGGCTGGGACAGAAAACCATACCAAGGCAAGTCGGATGCCCTTCTGAGGAGAAGATGAGTTTTATGGCAGGAAAAGACAATAAACACCAGAAGTCTTTCTGGTTAACAAACTTGTGGCTGGCCTTGTCAGTGATGGAAAACAAATATATTTTGAAAATATAAAAAGCAGTGGGATTTTAACACAAGCTGTAATCCCAAAACATGTATCTGGAAGTCATTAAGCCTACAGCAAATTTAAACATATGCAGGTGTTTGGGGGAAATGTCAGTGCTTTCTATTGAAGATTTTAAGACACTGTAAAAGAAGAGGGTATAAAGGACACTCAAGGAAGCCAATGTTTTCTTCCATGAAACACGAAGTCAATTAGAATATTCTCACAGTTCTACAGCAATTCATGGAGTACACGGGCCGCTCTTAAAACATTAATTTTCCATGGTAAATATCTAATTTATCTCTTACAAAACTGTTCCATTCTGCAGTGCTGGATGAAATCAGGATTTAGCTAAATCAGTCTTTCACTTTCCAAAATTTTCCCAAGAAGTCCCTCGGCCATTTTCATAAAACAGTAGATGTGTCCTAAGTCAAAACCATTCTTCGTGTAACAGCTCTTTAGAAATCAGAAAGCCTCCAGAGGGTAAACTTGGTTAAGTATTGTTACCTCTTTCAGACTCAGGGGTGGGAACAGCATGATAAGGACCAGCAAGTGAGCAAGTATCTAGGATTTTGCATCCAAGATTTTTTTTTTTTTTTTTTTCTGCTACTGATTGTCAATGTAAACAGGGATAAAACCAGAGGTGGGCAACAAGTGCTCCTTGTATGTTGGGAGCAGGAGAGGATAAGTAAGTTAAAGGTAATGGAATCTGCAGTTATGGGACCACTTTGGTGCCACAAACAGAGAGGAGAGGGTCTTACATTTTTGGAAAAGTAACAGCAGTATTTCTACCAAAAAAAAAAAAAATCAGTTCAGCAGGAATGGAGACTTCTTAACTATTTTCTGTGTGTTTCTTTACAGTGATAGTATGTCAGATGATGCTACCAATACATACATATGAGTCCCTCTGCAAGTGCAGTGCCTTCTTGCAGTGCTACAAGCAACATGGAATTGAGACCATATCTTTTGAAGGAGTCAATGATACCTGCATTACCTTGGCCCTCAGGAACTTCATACCAGTTAGTCTAAGCACCTATAAAACAGCTGCTTGGCTGCCTTACTGAACCATAGCAAAGAAATTTCCTTGTTTGTTTATTTTATTAGTTTATTTATTTATTTTCCCCTCTGGAAGTGTTAAGAGTTAGAGGGATTCAACAGAACAAAAAGGAACAGCAAACTTCCTCCTGAACATGAAACCAGAACTGGAATTCATTAATAAACTGAGCAATCAAAAGTAAACAGGCCATTTCTACAGAAATCTTTGTCAAGCTCCTTAAGTAACGTGTTGAACAATGGTACTATTAGGGCTGGTCCAAGGATTCTATGTAAACCACAGTCTCTACAAGGCAGTGATGTCCAATTTCAATTTGGGGACACAAGAGCTATGTCAGCACAACATATAAACATAGATTTTTTTTATGCTAATGACAATGGAGAATATTTTATATACATTTTATATATATATATATTGTAACAGATGTCAAATGCAGTTAGTTTCAACTCAACTTATTAGTGCATGGCTTTTAGCCAAAAGCAATTCACATTTGCAGAAGTGTACTATCACATATGTCTTAATAACAGAAATGTGTTTTTAAAAATGTATGTGATAAGTCACATATGGTAGAAGGAATCTGTACAGCTTTCAGCCCTTATGACAATGGAAGCTACTAACTTTATTTTGCATAGCTGAAGAACATTAAAATTCAAGCAAAATTCTCTTTGACATTTGACAGCTACAAAAGCAACAGCACTAAAAGCTAGACAAGCTTGAGGTATACTAAGTGTGGCTGTGATGCTTATATAAATGTAATCCATATCTACGACTGCTATCTTGGAAATAGTATTTTTACTTTTGCTCCGAGAGTTAATGTTCTAGCATAAAATCGTAATTGCATACAGGTACCTTAAATAGTTACATTTCACTGAAAAATATTAGGCAGATTTATCAGCTGTTCATTATACAGAGTGTAATTAATATGTATAATGGATTCCCTAGGGTACTAATTGAAGCTGCAACCATGAACGTAGTCAGAGAGAAGTTAAACAACCAGTTGGGGGAAAATGACAGGGTGAAATATGCACTTGTAGGTGGAAAGAGCGAGACTGTCCATCTGGCCTTCTTCCATTCCAAACTGTTACACTCATTCAAGCCCCATAAAAGAATAATTTAACCTAAATCACCCTCTCCCCCACTCTCAAACCTTACTGGTGAAGTAATTGGGCATCAGTGTCACAAATGTGCTGCTTAATGACTGCAAAGCTCAGTATCTGTCACACATGGGAAAACTCAATTTATTTGAGCCATTCCTGAGAATTTGACCCAAAATATTAAAAAAGGGAATGAATGAAAATGATTATTTTGGAGTTGTTCCCCAGGACTCTCATCACCTTGCAGCTTCTGGATCCTCTGGAAGGTGAAGTGAAATCACAGCTCATTTCTTACTCTCTATTAAACAGCCACCAGGTAACAATGACTTTAATTCAGATTGCACTGAATTTGAACTAGCCCTACAGGCAAGAAAGGTCTCTTGTCTTATTAGAAGTTTCATGTGCTATCAGGTCCCTGCTGGATCCTATTTCTAATTTTTATCAGATTAAATGAAACATAAAGAGAGAGTGATTTATGACTATCTTGCATCTTGCCTAATCACTCCAAGGAGTGTTCGTACACATTTTGCGTTCACTTTATAAGATGTAAATGACTATACATGACGGAAACCAAGTGAGAAGTAGAACTGTATTCTTTTGTTATATGTACTAAAATACAATGATTTGTGAGTCTTGTCGGTGCATGTTCTTACAAATACAAAACCACTCTAGTCCAAAAGGCAGCACAATCAGCAAACTACTATGAAAACAAGAACATTTCCTCTGTCCATAACAGGAATATGCAGTTACTGAGACTTAGTTAAACTCCAATGATCACCTACTGAAGCTAAAAATACGTGTTTTATTGGTACAGAAGAGCCCATTAAGACTGGAGTATTCATTATTTAAAGAGAATCACTGATGTTGGTAGCTTTAACTGAAAATGGCTTTTCTCAAGAGCCAGGACATCTATATAGCAACTTTCTTAATTCAATGATATATGGTTGAGTCTTGCTGCTAGTGCCCTAAGATTTAAGAACTTCTCATAAAATGCCCTGGAAATTGCTCCCTTGTAGCTTGCTCATCCTTCACGGAGCCCAACTGTAAAGAGCCAAAACATGCATGTGTGTGTGGTGTGAGAGAGATGCACGTACGAAGTGAGAGAGCTCTTAATCAACAGGATGGCAAAACCTTGATACATAGGTGCAAAATATTCCCATGTGTCTAGAAATCATTTGGCACATTCCTAGTTATTCCCCCCCTGTCAGACCTTCTCAAGGATTGCAATTAAAAATCATAATCTTTTTAGCATGTACAAACCTCCCCAAGGCTAGGAGCACTACGTATTGAGTACGACTGTGATATTATTTGGCAGCTATTCATAGACAACACAATAATTTATGGAAACTGGATGAAACTTGGGGAGTGCAATCATTAGGGACACACAAGAAATCAAAAGCTTTCTTCAGCAATACTGACCTTTTTAAAGCTATTATTAGGGGCAACTTGAACTCTGTTTTCTCTTTTATCACCCTTCTTACTGTCCCAGTCTTTTAGTGACTGTGCTCAAAAAGTTCATTAAAGTTACATTTCAAAACGGATATAAAAAGAACTTACTTTACAGGAATGTTTCTCAATTTTGTCTTTTCAGCAGCCTGTAAACAGAAGAGGGGTGGGAGAGACAAAGAATTAAACAACATGCCACAGCACAGCCAAGCCACAACAAAGTCAACTACTGGACGCTCTTCAGAAGGTCGCACCGGGGCAGCCGGCCACAACCAGGGCAGAGGGAACACGTCTGCAGTAGCTGGACCCTTCCAGAGAGATAGCGTTACAAGTTTTAAATACGCCTGCCCCAGTTTGTGATATCAATGTGGTTTGTTTATTTTTAATGGCTACGAGCATTTAGGAACTGCTCATTACTTCATTTCCTGCTCTGAGGTCTGGCCCCCTTTGTCGCTGCCTATCTGTCCCTGTCTGGAACAGGAACAACAACAGGAAAAAATAAAGGGAAGAACGGACTCTGCTTCCAAAACAGTTTTTATTCACCAACAACAGAAAAGGGCAAGGGATGACCAAATGTTCAGATCAATTTCCTCTTGTGAAACCTTTGAGAAAACACACTCCAAATCATCTAAATGAGTAAATCTTTGGGCCTCTCGGCCTGCACCACCTCAGACATGGAGCCTGGTTCCAGTTTATTGCTGAACCCATTGATCTGTGTACAGTCCATTTATCATTCATGAAAAGAGCCAGTGATCTTCACAGTATATTAGAAGAAACAACTCAGATCATCTGTCAACGGCCCTCTTATTTCTGTTTCCCTCTCCACGGGGATTTCATCTCCTTCGATTCTTCTTGAATTAAAATGTTGCTAAGCAACACAGCTGGGGGCACCGATGGCAGGGCCGCGCCAGTCTATCACACTGGTTAAGCTGCTCGAGATTTTAGTGGAGTTTTTATTATTATTATTATTTAGTTTTATTTTTAATGCTTCTGTAGCATAATTATGTAATCTGAACCAACCTTGCATCCTCTCTGAATTTTTTCATAATAGGTAAATAACATTTTAACGCAGGAGGGATTGAAATAGCACCTTCAGATAAACTGGTGTTTCATATAATTTTATAGAGTTCCTTCTAGCATTCACAGAATCAGGCTATAATAGATTTAAATGTGAAAACTGGTCAGATGGTTAGTGAGATTATAAGCATTGAGAGCAGTGAAAGGCAGAATTAAGACAACTGATCCATAAACCTATTACACAAAGGAAAGTTTCAGCGCTTAATTACCTTTGGAGCTATTTTTGTAAAGCCTACCAAAACTGGAGAGAAGGATTTTGGTGAGGGACTTTAACCTCTGGTATGCTTAGTGATGGGAAGAATATGGTTCTCACACAGGAACTGCTAATATTAGTGGTCCTGAAAAATGCACATATAAGCCCTTAAGGAATTAAATCCTCTATGAAAACTGGCTAACTTTTAAAACCTTTGGGACCTGCACAATTGGGTTCCGTATTTTGCCAGAATGAGTCTCCTTTGGGCTCTATAATGGGATGAGATTGTCAAAATACCTACTGTTTTGGCTCGTTTGCCTCCAATCATAGAAAAGATAAAATCTTTGTTTAAATATATGGAAAGCCCTAATAATAAGTTAAAATCTAGGAGAAAGAATTAAAGCTTGTGAGAGCTGACATACGGCAACAGCTATACTCTGGGCTGGTTCCTAGTGCGTGAAGAAAGATGCACTTGCTTCATTTGGATTACATTTTCCATCTAAAGAATAAATCAATGAATACATGATAGGAAACAATTATAGTAATTGTACAGTAGGTTTGCTAAATAAAACACTTAAACTCCAGGAAATCCTAAAGTTAAAATTGCACGAGTAAGTCCTACACACCCCAACCTAATTATGGCCTCTCAAACAAGCCTATGATGAAAGGAGTCTCTACATCATTAGTGCAATAATCTGAGTTGTGCCTCCTTCCAATGATACTCTCCCATATCTCCCTTTTTTTTAGCTGCCACATGCATGCGCAAAGTTAAAAACATGTTCTGAGGAAATCCAAGTAATAAACTACATGTAACAACATGCAAACACTTCATTTAAAATGGATTAAATTGCAAATGATGGTTCAGTTTCCAAAGCCTGCCATTAAATGACAAGTTTCACTCCCATCTTGCAAGGAACTAGAACTATTTTCAAAGTTTATACACTGCCTTCCACTATGGCAGATTTTTTGACTGTACAGTGATATTTCATTTGACACTTATACACCAAATAGCGGGACTATAACAATTCTGATTTTTTGCATGTGAAACTTGCATCTAAATCTTAGACAAGTTTTTTTCCCCCTCTAAATTATTCAAAAATCACTACACAAAAATGGATATCAAAGTACAGTTAAGGAAAAGAAAACAGAAGAGTGAAGAGTGTCTAGGATCAGAAGTAAATAATGCAGTCAATTCTAATATGAAGTAAAGCAGAAGATATTCCAGAGAGCATGTGTGTGATGGTGTGAGCTAAACTGTTTGCATGAAAGATTAAAGAAGATGAAGATATTTCAGAGAGTGAGAACAGGCAATGTCAAAGTCATGGAATATTAAAAAGCAGAGTCTAAACTGATTTTTGAATACTTAGCTACGTTGATGTTTACTCTGAAAGAACTGTGGTCGCTTTAAGAACAAAGAATTACAGATGTGTTTTATTTTCCAGGACTACGAACATTCTAGCACATATCACATCTTAGATTTTTCCATGGAGAATTTTCCCTGTTTTTCCCTGGGAGAAGGCACTTTCCTAATTCGTAAGAAATGGCACGTGCTGGGGGTAGAGTGTTCTTCACACATATGCTCACTCATACAGAGTTTTAGAAAAAATATTGCAAGTTCTCAAGTTAATATGCATACCAGCCTAGTTTAATGTTGGATGATAAAGCAACTGGTCATTTCCGATTACAAACGAATCAGTTTGTCTCTGAGTGGGAACATGATGATGTTAAACTCAGCACAGAATGTGGCAGGGATTCTGTCTGAGAAAGAAACACAGAATCTGGCCTTCTGCTTTTATTTATCTTGTAGGTGTTGCTCATTCATTTTTCAAAGCACATTTGTTGCGATATCATGAGCATGCCCAGTGGCAGAAGATAAAGAAAGGCAAAATCAAAGTGACATTGAGTAACTCTACACATTAAGCTTTGATGCAGAAACATATTGTTTGAAAATATTTGGCGTGCAGCAGGTCTGTCAATTAGAGCTAATTATTTTTCTCTGATCAGGAAGAATGCAATCTTGTTTTAGGCAGGTTTCTTTGAAATGTATGTCTTTTATATAACTTCATTATAGGAAAATACTTCTCCCAAATTACTTTTTTGCTGGGCTGCTTAGCTATTGACTCAAATTGTCTGTGTTGAGTAGTTCTCTCTGCTTTGATAATTAACTTTTGATCATTACTGAATTTAGCAGCTCTAGTCAGATGTGTTCATAGCCATCGTACTCAACTATTTCAGTGTTCATCGCCTTTAATCTTTGAACAAAATGATCTCATTGAGCCTCCATCAGCCTCGCTACTCAGTTAATAATTCCCATTTCTCATCTTCATGACTGAGTTTGATTTGTTTTAGACTTGATGTGAGCTTTGATTATTAATTTAAGATATTTCAAAGACAAACATGTTTTAAGAGTTATTTTTTTATCTTATATTCCTAGGCCTTTACAAATAAGAAACTGGTTTTAACTCCACAATGACTCCTAAACTTCACGTACTAGAAGTATTACCTAGAAATAGGGCAGGTAGGGCCTCCCTAAATCATGATACATGTGCCCTGAGTGGGAGATGATGCTGCAAAAGATTGGAGTGAAATTGGGCTGGTATAATGTAACATTCAATGGTTGTTAGGAGAATTACATCATGGGACCTTTGCTAATTTTGAGCTTGAAAATATGCTTTAAAATAATTTAGGATGATTAGAAAATGGAAGCCAGAATGAACTAGACAATCATTCCACTTTAATTTGCAATTTTCTCCTGATTTTTTTTTTCCTCTGGTTACGGCCTTTCTGTAATTGTGTCTCTACTTTGTAAGACCTTATTTCAACAGCTGACTCTAGTGGTGAATAAAAGAAAGTAGGTGAGGAATAAATCAAAAGTAGTCAGATACAGAGGGTCATCCATCAGAGCATATTTGCCCAGGGATGTTTTCCTATGACTTTTACAACCATGAAAAACTTCTACTTCATATGTTGCATTACTCCTGATTTTGATATTAGTTGTTTTAGCACTAGTTCAAAAGCCATTTGCATTGTGCTTTATTTCATCTGTAGTGTGGATATATCCACAAACTTACTTCATTAACAGATATTTAACTATTAGACAAAAGAACTACGAAGGAGATAAACACTGGCTGCTTCTAGGTTGTACACAAGGACCATGGAATGTGAAAAATGATGCTTTTGTTCATGATCATCAGTTACCAGACTGATTTTTGGATAGAAAGAGCCAGAAAAAAGTACTCCAGTCAGAACAACTTTCCTACGTCACAAAGACCTGAGGAGAATAAATTCAGACAAGGCCAGCTCAAAAATATCAATGTAAAATAACTGGCATCTGCAGAAGGCAAACTAGATTTTCAGACAAGTTTTAAAGGGGAAGTGTCTGCTGTCTGAAGAAAATTAACATTTTTCACTGCACAACTGAATATCCAGGATTTTCAGGGGAAACATTTGATTTTGAGGAAATGAGGTCTGAAAATAAGTCAGCATTTTTTAAGAATGCCTCCTCACACTCTTGATTCAGAAGCACTGATCAGCCACCTAAGAAGGCAATTGCTGAACTTTGAAGTTTCTCTTAGACTGAGATAGATGGCACTTCAAGCCATCGAATATGTTGGTAGAAGGAGGAAGACCTCCGTGCTTTAACTTTTTCCCAGAGCTGCTGCAAATCCACCTTAGGTTCATCTCTCAGTTTCCAAGCAGCAGAACCACAGAGAACTCATCATTGCCTTGAGCAATGCAGTAACCTTCATGGCTTTACAGAGAGATGCTCAAGAATACTTAGGGTGAAATTTTACCAGTCGGAAATTTAATTTCAGTTGGTGCAATGGAGGCTGGGTAAAACGGAAAACAGAATTTAAGTGATCAAGTCTAAAAAAGTTTGTCTGTGTGCTAGGAGTAGCTTTCATCCCTGATGCAAGTGAACTGCTTTTAACCGAACAACACCACAGATATATTTGGGCCTCTGCCAGCATTCTTCCCAAAATCTCTACGTTTACATCAGGCCAGTGGTGGAAATCAAACTAAAGAAGTGTGTAATGAAAAACATGGACACTTCTCATTCTTGACAGACTATTCCATTTCAAAAAAAAAGCTGGTACATTAGCACCAGTAAAACTTGACAGAAGAAGCTTGAAACATTATCTCCCTTCCCCAAGTATTCTGATATACGCTGGATTCTTTCAAAAATGTTTTTTTTTTTTTTCTTTTTTTCTTTCAGCAGAAGTTGCTAATTGCACTAATTTTGATACCTTCATCCAACAGAGGAGAAATTCTAATATGACATTACAAATCCTAAGAATTCAACTTTTGTCGGACTATATTCTAAGACATTTTCAAGTTCCTTTACAAATGCTAATGAACGCTCAGAATGTCTCTTGAGGTCCAGTACATTTAAATGCTCTGACAATACCAATTTGGTCATTGTAGAGTTCTGTGGCAGAGAACTGAATTCCTGACTAGAGCTAGGCCTGATTTTTCATAAAAATTGTTCTATTTGAAAAACAAATATCCAGCCCTGGAGACAAAGTTGGAAAAACTTTATTGAATAGTCCATTTTTTAAGAAAAAAAAATCTGAATTGAAATTCTGGTTTGAAACAACAGCTCTTAGCAAATAATTTGTTACAAATTCATTACAAATGTCCCAAGCTTAGCAGTTGATAATCCTACTGTGAAAATATAAAACATTTAACTAGGAATAAAGCTCAGTATTTGTTGTCTTCTTATTTAAAGATGACTTCTTCTAGAATGTGTGTTTGGTTCAACCCTCCAGATGGCTAATAAACCAAAAAATCCTTTATTTGTTGGGCTTACTCCATAGCCATGTTTCAACATTCTAATCACACGATAAAAAATCTAGAGGTGGCAAAAGAAACAGAAAAGTTCAAGAAATATTTGCAAGAGAAGCAAAAAAGAAAAGTCTTCAAATTTCCCTAAAGTAGGAGAAAAAGGCTATATTCAAATAATTTCCTGGTACTTCACTGTGCAGCTGCAGACGGTCTCCACAATCTGTGTATTCCTCGGTTGTCCAGTTCTAACAAAAGGAGAATAATTCTTTGTATCTCCATCCGAGGCTTACCTGAACTGTGCTGTTATTTTGAGGTCTTATAACGAGGTGCGCTTTTAGTGTGCAATGTTTAATTGCTACCTTTGCAGCATTCACATGGGCTATAACTTGCTGTGTCAAAATGGGAAAGAGCAGACATCACTGAAGTAGCCCCTCATATCCCTGTTCACTTGCAGTTTATGCCCTCAGATCCTCCCTTGCGGCAAAGGCCTTTATCTCATTCCTCCTGGATCCCAACCCACCCATAGTCTCTTCCATACTATAAATCAATGAATAGTTTCCTAGACATGAGAAGCAAAAGGGCACAGCCAAATGGTACCAGCAGTGGCAGTGCCGGGAAGATGTGAATTGATGTTGCTAGTGTTCATGCTACCCGTTTATTTCCTATGCAGGACCAAAGACTTAAAGGATTTTAATTTATACTGAACATTAAATCTACACTGAATATTAAATCCATTACAAACAGGCAGCAGATGTAAACACACATGAAATAACTTTGCTGCCCTTGGTCTGGTTTCATATATTGCTCTGATGACTTAGCCAGTCACTGTATTGCACCCTGAAAATTACACATAAATTGCCATGAAATTGGTAGTTTTGTAAATCACACGTGCTCTGTGTGAGAACCCTGCCCAAATCAATTGCACTGTCACACTGTGCTCTGAACCTGTCCCTACAAGTGGGCAGGAGGTCTGTTGTGGGAAGATTCATCCTGCTGGTACAAAATGAAGCACCTCTAACCCCAGCAAACCTTGCAGTGGCAGATGCATTTATCGTAAGAAAAATTAAGGTGTTTCATTCTCATTACTGTTCTCCTTCTGGAATTCCTCCAGGGGAGATCAACTTTCACTTCTTCTCCCCTTATTCTGGCTGACAGAAGCTAATTACTGGATTTATCATGCCCTTTTCATCACCTACTTCTACACTTGCTCTGGCCACCTATGAGTCCCTCTGTTGAGATATTTGCAGCCCCCCAGCCTCTAAGCCAATACTAGCCCTATACTCTACCAGCGTGAAAAACTCCCCAGAATTTAGATTTTGAAGTTCACAGACAGTTGCTTGGGCAATAAGAGCAATGTTGCAGATGGCCAGCATAAGAAAGCCAATTTCTTTACCAAAATGGTTCTCAAGGCATGCATGATAAAAATCACACTCTCCTTCTGAAGAGAAAAAGAAGATAAATGTTTCCTATGTGGTTGGATTAGTGAGTGCTGAGCACCGAGGTGGCCCACAGATACCACAGTCCTCAGATTTATTTTTACAAGACAGTATGGTCAAGTCTGGCTTTTCTCTTAACAACGACAGTACTGGTGTCAATCAATTATCTCACCTGCTGCTGCCTCTGCTTGCTATCAAAACAATACAAGGCTTTTGCATAAGTGGTATGTGTATGCCAAAGGACCTGGGGAAATGTATTTTTCCTCCATTCTTACAATAAAGACTTCTTTAAAAAACATGTGTGCACAGGCATGCACACACACACAGAGTACACGATCCATCCCAAGGACTGAAAGCTGTATCTCCCTCCTCCCTCCCACCCCGAGGAGGCTGGCAGATCTCCAACGTCTGGTCCTTATGGCTGTGCTCACGAACAAATGGCCTTTCCACCTCTATTTAATTAGTGATAGAGGCACCAGGTCTGTGTTTAAAGCTTCCCCTTTAGGTGAGTGATGTCTCGTGGTATGGCTGTCAGAGCCTGGCTGCTTCAGGCTGGTAGCATGAAAAACTATAACTAAGAGAAGCACCTGCTTATGAGAGCACTGAGGGGCTATGAATTGTGTGCTTATTTGTGGGAATGTGAGGAGAGGACTTCTTGCAGCTGTATTTATCCATCTGTCCAACTAAGGCATTTCAGCCCTTCACTAGGGCTGCCTGCCTTCTGGTATTTTATTTTCCTATATTATTTTATCTAATGGGATGGAGGGATATTGGAATAGTGAGACATTGAGCTGCCAGTGCATAGCAGGCAACCCATGGAAAAGGCAGTTCAGTGGGATGGATGGGGCTCCTCCAGATCCTGTGCTGGTCCATGCAGCTGCTGCCCCAGAGCCTGTGTAAGACCATGGCTGCATCCTGCAGGGGCAAACTTACCCTTGTCGAGCTGTAAAACTGCAGTCTACAGCAACCATTCGTCCTAAGGGTTGTATTAACCCCCTTCCTCACTGATGGATGACCTCCACAATAATAACACGTGCAGAAGCAATTACATGAGATTCTGTGAATCTGAACAAGTTAAAAGCTGTTGATAACGCCATGTGTTTCAGTGGTATGCCATGGTTTTTGCTCATAACTGCACCAAGTTCACCCCAGATCTCACAGTGGTTACTGAAAGCTTTTGCTGATAGTGAACAAATACTATGATAGGAACCTGTGTGATTAGTGTGTGAATTATTACCTCAGACATGTCAGCCATCAAATCTATTTCCAAAGATTTGTTTAACAGAAGCTGGAGTATTCATTTTGCACAGTTGATGATATATGGCTGTCTCAACTAGTGTTGTGCAGAATAAAATAATTTGAGTATCAATTAAAATGGACTGAGGTAGCAAGAAGAGATATGTCTTCATGAAAGGACTTTTCATGGTTATAGGTTGACAAGGTTGGGGAATGACTGCATTATCCTAATAGCTTCTGTTTTCATTAATGTCTCAATGAAAACATTTCTTTAAAATTATAAAACATGACTGCAGATCTTAAATGCTGAAATGTGGGCTTTTTATCAAAACACAGTCTGCTGTGGCTACAACCGATGCTGCATCACTCTGGGATTTCAATGGAACCCAACGGCAGATAAACTGTTTACATTAAAGACTCTATCAAAGTTATTTTGCACCTAGTTTCATCCTAATCCATCTGATTTTTCTATAGCTTTGACAAGATGACCTCTCTCACTGTGTGTGCAGTATTGATGTCATTACTGAAGAGCTGTTCTTCAGCCTTTCTGCTGATAACAAAGTAAATGGAAATGTAGAGAAACCTTAGGGAGGTAAACAGCTTGTTCAGGATCCAGATAAAAAATGGGATAAATGACAACAGGAAAGGATATCTATTGTTACAATTTAAAGTGATATGGTGACCTCTTTCAAAGTGTTACATGATGAAAGCATCATGCATCTTTGCATTTCATAGATTAAAAAAAAAAATTAACTTGAGTAAAAGCTTTGAAAGTTCAGAATGCATTATAAGAATTCAAAGCTGAGGCTATGGCTGATCACCTTTTTGGATGGAGCTACAAAGGCAAATATTTTGTTGGCAATTACCTAATAGTAACCTAGAAGAAAGTGATGTGTTTGTGTAAAATATAGAAAATAGGCCAAGGCCATGGATTATACGTATGTCTTCTGTTTATATGGTTATCAGAGAAGTGCACATAAGGTGGCAATCATTAAGCGAAGAAGGAAAAAAAAAAAAAAAAAAGAAAAACATCTAATTGATTTGTTCTGCCAAAAATACTATATACATGAAATACTGAAAATAATGGAGCAAGTCTGTAACTAGTATCAAAGTTTCTTTGGTTAAAAAATACACAGATTGCTAGCAATGTGCTTTAAATTAAGTACGCATTTCAAAGGTTAACAGGACTATTCCTTAGGCAGAAGAACAAAGAGGATCTGGTTAAAGAAAATTGGGTACACTACAGCTACTTAAAATATTGTATCCAGGCACAACTCTCTTGGAGCTCAAAGCTAATTTGACTTATACAGAGGTGCTTTAAAGAACAAAAATATTAACCTGTGTTTTATCCAAGCTCTTTTACCTGCATCAAGCTACTAATTAAAAATCTTCAGTATTCTTTCTAATTTCTGATTTTTTTTTTTTTAACAGAATAATAAAACCATATAAAAGCACTTCCTTTCCTTACAGAAGAGCATTAAGAGCATCTCCGAAATGCCTAGTCACCTAATTACACGTCTAAGAAGTAAGAACATGTCTGTCATCTGCCTTGACTCTATCTGTCATGGCCAATCTGAAAATATTTTGCAATGGGACCTCTGAATGCAATATGGATGTATATGCCAATGTTCTTTTCTGTGCCAATACTACAAGAGTTTAAAACCTAGGCAATGCTTAGATGTAACAATACCTCTCAAATAATACATTAAACAGATGTGTACCTGGTATTATAAATACGTGACATAAAAATCCATTGGGTTGGTCAGTGTGCATATTAAAAACCATTCAAGTAGGTCAAATTGTGGATAACTTGAAACTTTAAAGACAGCAATTTTAATAAAACTGTCAATACAATTTTCTTTGTAAAAACATTCGAGACTGATTATGCTGCTTATATTGAAAAAGAAACGCAAGGTCTATATCTTCAGATCTTTTATTGAACTGTGAGCACAGCATCAATAACTGCTTCTCAGCTGTAAATGAAAATTGATTCCAGATCTAACCTGTCGTTTTCTGTGTGTCTTTAATCCCAAATCACCCACAACGAAAGACATAAGAATCAGCATTTTGTCTAAGGGACAAAGCATGTGTCATGTGGCCAGCTCCAAAGTGCCTACACTGAAGATGCTGTGGGATGTGTTTACATGTGTTAGATATAGGTGATAACTGCAGTCTCTCGAAGTGAGGCCCAGAAAATGATGACTGGAGTTTGCAACTGGGGTGGAGTAACTTGCAGCTTGCCTAAGGATCTATAGCAATGATCAATATGGTCCAAAGATTTACAGATCTGAAGTCAGAAGGGACCTGCAACAATCGTCTCATTGGGCCTCCTGTGTGTCACAGCCCAAAGAACTTCACTCAACAACTTCTACATCAAGCCTACAACTGCCAGAGCATGCAGTAAGGAAGCCTAAAAGGAAAGGGAAACCACAAGGTTTCCTTGCAATTTGCAGCAGTTTGGCACTAGTAGTTTGGATTTCCAGTCACCTCTCACTTGCTGGACCCTCTTAAGCCCTCTGGGATGAAATTACAGAGTGCAGCCTCCTTTCAAGAATCTTTTTCTTCATGATATGCTGCTAGGCCATCATAATGCACACTTAGCCTCTCTCTGGCTGAATCCAGAAGTCGTAACACTCATATTAAGAAGGGTTCTCCAGATCATGTTTATAGCTCTTAGGAACCACTTCCAGTTATTCAAAACCCTGGTTGAAAAGGGAATGTTAAAAAGTGGGCAGTGTGTTCAGTAACAGCCCTGCTAATAATATCTACAGACTAAATATCCTGCACTGACTTCAGACTGATAGCTCTCAATTTATCCAGAAATCAGCCTCAGCCTCCTAATTACATGACTGACCAGAGAAATCATGTTGGGTTTCTCCTCAGCTGTGACCAAAAGAGCATGAGGTTCATGGGCTCCTAAATACAGATAAGAAATACATGTGCTCATTCGCAGGAGTGGAAGAATACAACAGGAGAGTTTGGTTTCTTGCAGATATGCTTCTAACAATCTAGCACCATGACAAATGGACTACTGCTAGTCTGAGAAGAGAGGCAGATAGATCAAATCCTCTCCATGTACTATAGACATTCACTGAAAGTCGGGATGGAGGTGCATTTATGGATCAGTGTCACTACTGCCCCTCCTGTGTAAAGATCGAAGGGTCCCTAGCAATTCCTGAAGGACATATACAGGCCTGGGCCGTAGGACTCCCTACGAACTGCTGCTCTCAAAGATTTTCAGGTTCCTTGAAATAAGAGTAAAGAGGTCAAGATAAAAAATATGGTTTTTACATATTGCTTTTGTATTAATAAAAATGAGAAAATGCTAGCTCATGCTTCACATTGGCTGTAAGCCTATAGCAAAAATATCTATATATATCTGAAAGATTGCAATGAGAATCCTTCTTTATAGCAATGTTGCATAAACTGTTAGAAGGGATTTGAGCCGAGTTTTAATCTTTTCTTTCCCTGTCAGAATGCACACATATACAGCTGAATTACAATTGTCACTTCTGTGCAAAATCTTTATGCTAACAAAAATATATTTTTATAACTTTGGATCCCACCGCTGAACATTCAACATCATGTAACTCGTATATTGTAATCACCTTGATCTGTCCCTCCTGAATAAATATTTTACATATTTATGGAAAAATATGTTCTACGTACTATAAAATTTTGAGAAACTCCATGGATGTTCCTTATTGTGGTCTCTTGCCTGTCTGCAGCTTATGCTGCCGATGGTATTACTGGAAAGTCTCACAGAGTTTTGGTGCAGTCTGAGGCTTCCTACAGCTCAGGCACATCGCACAGAGGCTCACGCAGCAGCCTCTGAACTGGGAGCAATGTGACATTGCTCCACAGCATGACCCTGCCTTTGGTTAAAAGGCATGAATGTACCATATAACAGCAGTAACACTTGGAGAGCTACCAACATGACAACACTGTGCAGTGCAGATGTAACTGTGGCCTTCCTGCATGGGACTGAAATCAGAGACGACACCTATTCAGGTCAGTGTAAAGTGTGTAAATCTGGAGCAATTCTACCAAAAACAATGGAAAATTACTACAGTAAGAAAACAAAAGTAACTCCTGCCTGCTAACATATTACCGTTTCTAAATGTTGGGCATCTCAGTATCACAATGCCATCTCACGGGAGTATATGGGCAGATTTCCAATAGATCAATAAACCTGCTAGTTTCATAAGCCAACGTGTTTGTACAATAGTGCATTGCATAAGCATGGGCTTTTGATCCTTTGGCTTCAGACGAGGGTGCCAGTCTGCCTTGGTGCAAAAAGTACTGGCTTGTGCGACTAAGGTGTCAGCTTACACCAGAAGGTAAATCATTCCTGGCATGACCTTAAAGGAGGGATTGGGTGGGTGAAAGGAGAACATTCAGATGGTTTAAAAATAAATAAGAAAGAAAGATCCACTTATAATTAACATTTCCCAGCTGAACAGACTATGACGATCTTATGCTGTTATAGTATTACTTTTCTCTTTACTGCAGAAGTTTACATATTTAAGCCTATTCCATATATAAAGTAACATGAAGGATGAATTTAACCCTCAGTCTCATTTTTTTTTTTTCTGATAAGAATGTTGAGAATATGAATTTCACCAGCCTTATTTCCCAGCATTACTCATAAATATTTATAAAGCGGGGAGGATAAAGAATGACATCAGACAGTTTTCTGAAAATGATTCTTCATTAACGTCCCAAGTAAGGCTGAGAGACTTTCAGTATTGATTTACAACTACGCACTGAAGATTTTACCTCTCACAAATGGGAATCACTGAATTACTGGCTATAGGCTCCCATCCCTTTACTCACTGACTGGAACAAAACTTACAGATCCAACTTCATGGGTGCAATCCTACAAATGAATTGCAAAGTGTCCTACAAATGAATTGCAAAGTGCAAAACAATGCTGCAGTTATGATAGTGGTCTGATGTGGTTATTTTACACCCACTTCCAAACAGGTCATCAATTTCAGAAATTGAGTGTGAAGCAAGTGGAGGCTGTTCCACAGTTAATTAGGTACAATGGAAGATAGAAACTCAGAGCACGTTAACTATTCCCAGATGATGCCATATGTGTTCGTTTAGTCCAAGGCTAGTCATGTTTTGGTTTAGTTTAATCCATTTCACTAAGTTAATTTAGCAAAACTGACAAAACATATTCTTATTTAAGAAAAGTTTCTTCACAGTAAGGCAGACTTAGGAATACCTGTAAAAGATTCAGAAATTGTTTTACATGCAGGTAAAATCTCAAAAAATGCATTCTGCAGCACCCCAAAATGTTTTTGCATGCAAACACATTCAACATGCACTTAGAAGTATTTTACCTGTTCATTGTCATCTTCATCACTGCTGAGTTTCAGATCATCCTCAAGCATTCTGAAAAAAAAGGAGAGGACAAAACAGAATTACACTTAGTGAATTAAAGTTATACACAATGGGCTGAATCTAGCCTTCACCAAAGTTAGAGGCAAATCTGCCTTTCAATTCAACAACAGCAGGATCAGACCTGTGATAAGTAAACTGATGAATACTCTGTGTATGTTATTAGTTCTTCAGAGATGCTAGGTAAGAACAAATGACTTTTAAACTCATCCATCATAAAGTTTAGTAGCCAGTTCCTCCTTCATGTCCTCCTTTATTTGCACATTATCTCACAGTGATTAGTCCACAGACATCTATGTGTATTTCTAAATCAGAAGGGGGAAAGGAAATTCATCTCTGAGACTGATAAAGGTTGAGAAATCCTCTGTGTTTCATTCTTGGTCTAGGGTATTACTGATCTTTCTAGAGGCCTGCACCAATCCCACCTTACCAAACTGAGAGTGCAGAATGAGGAAAATCAAGAAGAGGAGCTTCTCTGATGTCTGATGGGACATTGCAGTTGTTAGTATCTGAAGGCAGAGCAAAAAGTAGGAATCTGCTAATTCTTTTTTTGTTTGTTTGTTTTGTTTTGTTTTGTTTTGTTTTCCCTACAGGGAAATCTCATGTTACTGCTCTTTGCCCTTGGTTAAAGGGAAAGGAAACTCCTAATAGATTTGGCTGTCCCAAAGTCTCCTTCCTTTCCTGTGACAGAAGAAAGAGTTCAATAATGGATGCTACTATGTTAACATTCATCTTATACATTTATTTATTTATTTATTTTAATGCAAGATTTGGGTATGTTAAAACACAGGGGGTTAGAAGCCATATTATTTGTTCTTACAATTTTGCAGGGAAGGTCTCTTCTTCCAAGGTCTGTCTACCAAGAGAGACACGACTAACAGCCACCAAATATTCTCCCCTACAGCGTCCCCCATATCCACACTTATATCTGGTGGTCCTCCTCAGCGCTGATACTCCTTTGGACACGCTTCTACCTCACACCCATCTTTTCACCTTGACAAATTATTTTCTCACAGGATGACGTATGAATGAATCAGCACATCTCACCCAGATCTGCTGTGCCAGCCACTGAAAGTGCTGAGCTTCCTTTCTCCCAGGCTGATCTCCTTTACCCACTGCAGGAGACCAGCAAATTGCAATTACTGTTTCTTTGCTGCTTTGATGGAGACCGAAGTCTATGATTCTTTATTGTTAGCCTTTAAATAACTGTAGCAATCAGTGGATGTTCTGTTAGGAAGTTTTTCTGTTGTTGTTTGAAGACTGCCAGTAAATCATGGAAGCCTCCTGGCATAAGGAATTTTAAAGAGGGGACAATAATCCCAATGGAGAAATATCGGAAGGTTCGAAGCCCTGCTGGTGCTCTTATAAAAAGAGAAAGTGCAAGGAGATCTTTAAACTGGTTTGTAAGTCATCTGTCTTTCAGTGACCTCTGTTGTCGGGCAGCTCTGTGGTTACACAGTATCTGGACACGTAACTACCAGTCATTAACCTCTTGATAAATGGTAGATGCCTCCCTGTAATATGTGAACCCGTAAAAGCAAGACTGTAGCATTGATAAAGAATCTTCTAAAAGTAAGAATTCTTTGGGAAATATTAATCTTTAGAGGCCTGGATTTTGGTGATGAACGGGAACTTTTTACGCTGTTTATCTAGCAGACACATTCATTTGTTTCCCCAGCGTCATTACTTGCTGTGCCATTTTCAACACGCCGTCCTACCTCGATCTATCCGCAGCCCCAGATTGTTATCTGCAAGTCTCATTACACACCAGAAGGACAATACCCCCAGGAAACTGAGACCAACTTAATACAGGACTATATCATTCCGACTCTTACGCATTCCTACACTCCTAATTTTAAACCTACATCTCACTTTAATGTGTAAATTATCTACTGCTTTAGAGCCACACTGCTAGATAATGTGCTCTATTATTATTTTTTAATGCAGATCTAAGAGGACATAATGCAAAGGATCGTTTCATGAATGAAGCCCAAAAGGTTTTTTTTTTTTTTTCTTTTTTTTCCTCTTCCCAGCTATCAGATTTTTTTTTCCCCTTTGTTACATGTTAAGTTCCTTTTTGACATATTATGGTAGAAATAAACCAAAAAGGACAAAAGAAATTCCACATTAGATAGATGGAAAGAACAAAGAAAAAAAAAAAAAAAAAAAGATAAATGAGTATACTTAGTAAACTAACCAAACAGCCATCTGAAATGGCTGATTAATAACTGTCCTTATCCAGCCTACGCTGCAGATACTTTCCAACAAGTACAGTAAGCACAAGACATGTTTATTGAATATTGAAAAATATAAAATGGATATAAAACATGATTAGTAGGAAGGACAACTGTTAGAGTTGGTTTCAGATAAACTAAATTTGCAGGATTTATGAGTTCCCTTCAAGGGACTAATGGATGTTTAGACGACTAGAGAGAGGAAAAAAATTGGTTTTTGGTATTTCTTTAGCAGTTTCAAGCTTATCACTTGGAGTATATAATTCTTCTTAGCCAGTTCCGCTAAATGAAGAATATGTCATCTCATTCAGTTACAGAACTCAAAGGTTAAACAACTAAACCACACAGCTTCTAAAATGCATCACACTCTTCTGGCAGATGGAATAATTAAAGAGAAATCAAGTGTGGTATCAACAACAAATAGATGGTAGGGAGTGAAGTGAGGGGATAAATTAAAAATACACAGTATCTGCAAATGGAAGTAGGATGCTGAAGAGTTCAAATAACCTGCTCCCAGAGCAGGCTAGAAGAGGTCATATTTTACAGAAAGTTGAGGTCTAGATGGTCTTCCACAATTTTAAACCGTGCTTAATATTCTGAAGCCATGGGTCATAGTAGCTTGCACCATTTTATGTTTCTATTAACTCTCATTTATAAGCAAGTAGCATCTGATCACACTCAAAGCCCAGTAAGGGCTTTTTAAGACTGTCAGCAACCTTAATCCAAGGTGACTATTTCACTGTCACACCTACAGAGGTAACCCACTTCAGCTTCAAAGCACTGAGCCACAAGTGCTCTGTATCTATAGCTCTCTCAAACACTATCTGGATGGTTTGAACATGAAATTAGGCCCTCTTGAGGGAGAGATTCCTGTAAATACACGTTATCTATTCTGCTCTATGTACCTGTTAACCTCAGAAGACACGCAGCCTGGAGATTACAGTGTATATTTGTTATTAAGATCAGGCCAGCCATTAATAAAGGCCAATTTGGTGGATATGTTAAAGTTACAACAAATACTATCAATGAGGGCAATTCAAAGAGAAAACTGCCTGTATCAAAAAGCTATCTCCAGAGGTGTTATGAATTCATTTTATTTCCTATTCTTCTCTGACCCAGCTGACATTATTATTGAATATACATGTACTTGTTTGTCTTTTCATCCATAGCTAATGCAAAACACCGCTTTAGGGAAAGAGTGGGATTAAGTAGGATTTTTGATTTAATTATTAGAGCAATGCCATTTACTCTATCAGTTGAAGTTGTGTCAGCATATTTATTATAATCTACAATTTTCAGAGGTTTGTAATTTGGAATGTGAAATTACTGCAAAGCAGAAACATTGTGACAAAGCAACACATTTATCTGTGGTGTAAGTAGGGGCAATCTCATTGACTGACTACAATACCCACTTCCTCCAGGGATGAACCAGCTCTCAGAGCAGATTGTTCTTACAATTTAACTAGACAAACGTCTGAATGAGGGCTTTATTAGGATGTCTTCCGTAAAAGTCTTACCAGATATTGTAACAATGACATGTTTTTTTAGCAGACTTCAACTTGCAATGGACATCAAAATAAGATGAGATGAACTGAAATCAAAATGAGCTGTTCTTAGATCTGTTCATGATGATTTTGGCATAGCAAGCTAAATTTTTATCTTCTCTCTTTGACTCTACACATATTGTCCAAAAGTATAATTCAAAAAAAATATGCTGGATAACAGCTTAAAAGTTTATTAATCCGAAACCCCTCTGTGGCTGTTCTATTAACAGACAATATTAAAAGGTTATGCAAGCCCCACCATGGCTTCTGTTTCTCAGCAGGCAAGACTTCGTTTTACACCTTTTTTCTTGTTCATTTTCGACACGAATGAGTCATGGAGTCCCTCTGGCCACTCCACACAGTTCTTACAACAAGAGTTACTCGGTTACAATATAAGCCTAGGCACCCTTTTTGAACTGCTCAAAGAAGTCATGAATACTGAGAGACCAAAGCTGCAGAGCAAGATGACCTAGGATTTAATGGGACATTTGGGGTCACCAAAATGGGCTTTCCCACCATCTGTCCAGGGAGCAGCAAAAGCAGCAGAACCCCAAACTCAGCTCTGGGGTCTGGGCTGTAATTTACTGGGGTGCCACCAAGTTCAGCTGCACACACAGTGAAACTGATGTGACAGGCACTTGTAGCCAACCCTGCTGCAGAGTTCAGCAGGTGCTTTGTGCACACCACATTTGCTGGTTTGGGATCCTGTGAATAAGCAAGTCAAGATTTGACTGGGAGATGTGAAATATTCTCCTGCCTGAAAAAGCACTATCACAGTATACTCTCATCTGAGGTACTTTTATAGAGCATTATAACCTCTTAAAGGAGTACTTTCACAGCTCAATATCCTTTCATTTGTTTCAGGTATAACTTATTTAAATGCTTTTTTCAAGTGAATAAGGTCCGTACTGCCAGCAAGTTTCTGAGAACACTATGCATTTATTCCTGCTCTGCTTGTGTAGGGCTATGCTGGGAGAACACTGTGTTTATAAGATGCTGTAAGTTTCATGAGACAGCTTCATCAAGGAAGAAGAGGTGCTTGAAATGCAGCCTAAATATAGGATCCAGGTTCTGCATTTCTAATTTTCTCTCAGATCAGTTCACCTCTGCACTGGAGCTCTATTCATGTGTAAAAAAGCCTTGTGGGAATGGAAAGGATGTAGGAAAGGGAAGAGGGGGTTGCAAGCAGACAGTGAAGGGAACACTGGGCAATTCCCTAATCCTGAGCTGCCCAGAAAATTAACTTGCTCATATCAAACCACATTTCTACAAAATGCATATCGCATCTGGATCATATCACAACAAACACAAGTGTTGCTTCTACAAGAAGGAGGACAGGCAATGGTGTCAGACAAACAGCCAGGCTATTCTTTTCTTGCTGGGTTTGTCTCTGGGAAAATGGGAATACATTTTTAAGATTCTTGCTTTTCCAAATACTCAGCTTTTATTTTGTAAATCTGTAATAGTGTCCTTGAAACCATGGTTTACCATGGTTTACCTAATAGGTAAACCATGCTTCTGTCCCATTAGTGGAGGATGTACCACTTAACTTTGTCTGACAAGAAAAGGCAAGGATGAAACAAAGCCTAATGACACAAGAGACACAACAAAGCCCTGATCAGGAGAAGCAGTGGTAGGTGCAGGAAGCATACAAATAACATTGGGAACTCTCCAAGGAAAGAAGTTCCCTCTTGCTTCAGCCTTCCGCTGATACAAATGGACACTAAAATGCAGGTTTGTATGACTCAGATTGGAGATGCATGTGCTACAACTAATTATACTGTTCAATATTAAAAAGAGAGTGTAGACTGTGATTGCAAATTTCACTTGTCATACTTAATAAGACTTAAATCCAGAAAAGGCGGGAATCACAAAGACACATCTTGGAGGTGAAAAAGTAGTGCTTTACCAACTTGAGCTACAAAGCCCTTGTTAAACTTGTTTGCTGCAATACTTACGCGGAGGAAACACTGTCCGTGTGAACAGTGACTGGCACTGACGTGCAACCTTTTCTACCCCTGAACTTTCATGGAAATAAGGCCATCAGTTCCAAACAAGCTATGCCAGTTTACCCTCTGGACATATACTGAACTTGTTTTTCATTTTCCTAGTGCGTTTCTCTGTAGTATATAGGACTTCTCTGAGAGTGGTAACTCAAAAGGTATCATGCAAATGACAAACTGTATAATGGAATTCAGATGTATTTCAAGAATGTGTTGCACACACTGGAGCACAATTTTATCATTCATCAAGGGGGAGGAAGGGGAACTACATGTGTGAAAACATCTAACAATAGATTTCCCCCGAGAAGTTCATAATACAGTGGACAAAGAACCTGGAGAAATGAAAATAAATGGTAGAGTAATACCAAAGGAAAAAGGAAGATCTTTTGTTTTAAAATATTCCATCTATAAATCTTGAAACCTGATACTCATTCTTTTGCTGAAATGTGCAAGTCATCTTTAAAATATTTCCTCTGAGATAGTATAAGAGTTACGGTAAAAGAAAATCTCAGAAGATTAAATGGAATTTACAAGCACCATTTACCTTAGTATTCAGGGCCACTTGTCCAGTCATTTTATATATACTTAAATGTAGTTTATTAATTTTTCCTTCTCCTTATCCAGCATTCTCCTTCATTACATTCTGGTCAATGACAAGCTCAGTGTGGTGAGCTCTTACTCACAGGTGGAACTTCTACTCATCTGGGTAGCTTCAGTGACCTAATTAGAACCAATTTGCTTGAAGAATAGATCAGATCCTCAGCCTCTGGCCTGAAATTGCCTCCCTTAAGAAAGAACTGAAGTCATCTTTCGTGTCTCAACCGCCAAAAAGCCTATGAGCGATAGAGGTACCTGGTCTCTTCCCTCCCACAGGAGAAGGCACACATTAGCCTCATAACACGGTCAGCCTCCCTCTGGTCCAGCTGATGGAGAAAGATGTCTCGCTAAGAAACACTCCATTTTGTGTTGTCACACTCAGTCTGCCTTAGTGTTTCTGGCACCATATCAGTAATTAGTGTAATTACAGCTGGTGAGAGAAAAGTAACCCCTGTGGTTATCTATTAGGTACCTCACAATCAGAGAGTGCACTTCATTACTCACCTCTCCATATCATCTCTTAATTTCAAAAGGATTAAGCAAAATGAATTCTTTCAGCAGAAGAATTTCTTTATCTAGCCATCCATTAATCTCCATGCATAAAAAGCTCTTAAAGGCAACTAAAATATTAAGTTGCTACTAAGTGCATTGCAACAACTGCTCTGTTGACAGGCATTTTGCTTTTCATTAAAGCCAAGACAAGAACTTTGGGAGGAGGGAGAAACCTGTTGCCAAATTTGATCTGTACGTTAGCATAGATGGAGATCTGTATGTTTAGCATGAATAATGTTGTAGCATACCCAGTACTGTCCTGACTCACACCCTTACTGAGGTCCATTCTATTGGAAGTTTTCTCTGGGAACAGGACTGGGGCAGAATAGTTGAATAGCATGATCAGTAGTTTAAAAAGTCAAGAAAAGCAGTATCTTGTTGTTTCAGGCTGGTGAGTTTGATATTCTTGTCTTTACGCCTTCTGTCTAGAAAGGTGCAATCTCTATTGCGTTGTGTCTCCCTCACTGTGCAATGACTCCTCAGTATCACACGCTACCATTTGGCAAGGCCTCAGAAGGATGAATCATGAAGAAAAAAGGGGAAAAAAAGAAAGGAGAAAGGAGAGACGTGAACAAAGAAAAGCATAGCTCCAGGAACAATACAGGGGAGGACTAATCATGGTTTCTAAAAACTCCGGTGTAAAACGTGTACTCTTTTTGAAGTTTTTGAAGAATAAAATGAGGACCCGCCACCTCTTCTAGTGTGCCACATTCTGCTAGCATGCACAAAGCTTCTCCTATTTTCCTTCTGAACAAGCACAACAACTGATACAATTTCAGGTTCTGCTATTTACCAAGAAGAATATATAGTCCAAGAGCTATTTCTGTGATATGTACTCATTTCCAGTACATTCCACATGAAAAACACCTGCTTACTGCAACCATATTTGATTAAATCTGTCTCCTACCCAGAGCACCAGTATTTCCTCTGGTAAACAAGCCTTCAGCTGGCATATTTACACACAAAGGCTTTGGGAACTTAGCACACAGTTAAGCCATGATTGATAATTCCATAGCAACTTGCAAAGGTGACTTTAAAAAATCATACCAGAAAATATATTAAAAAGTTGTTCACCAGGGAACAAATAACATAAGAGTGGCTCGTCTATCCAATGCTCTACAGTGCATATGGAAGGACATTAATTCACTGATTATATTCTTTTATCTTTTATTTTATTCTATTTTTAATCTGGTAGCAAAGTGAGTCCTTCAAGGAGCTGTTTGATGAGCTGTCAGTACCAACATGTCATTCACAAATCTTTCTGCATGCACTGTTTTCCACTTACATTGACTAATCTCGTATCTGAAGAGTAGAGTCCTTTTGTTTCTGCAGTTTGGAAATGAGTTGTGTCTGGAAATCTTAAGCTTCAATAACCTGGTCTGGAATGGAAGCAGCTATTGTGTTCATTAAAGCCTCTATATTGATGCATTTTTTTTGCATCTCTGAGCGCTACTTAAACACACAAAATCCTTTCTGCTGCTTGAACTATTTGCCTCTAATTCCAAAATGCTGTCTGCAGAGTTCAGTGTCATGGAGAGAGACTGCAATTTGGTGTCAGTGATAAGAATGACAGAGAGCCCTCAAGGCACTTTACAGGGGGAGTATGGACTGAGATGAACTCTGTCCCTCTCCAGCACGGGTACTAGGACTGTGTGGAACTGGAGAGCAGGGTGATGAGGAAGGGAAACTCCCCCAGTGCCTGCTATAGGGCACAGCTCACACACAGCTCTAGTCTGTTCCAACCTGTGAGCTCCAGTGGCAGCAAGAGCCCATCCACAGCAGCTGTACGTGATGTTGGGGCCAGTATCTGCCCATCCTGCATCCCATTTGCAGTAGCTGCTGAGGTCAACGGGTGTCCTACACCTCCAATACACAGCACAACATGCACAAGGGGACCTCTGCTTCTTTCTCACTGCTGTGGCACAGGTCTGCAGTAGGACCCTGGGAGGATGGGGTGGCTTTGCAGTCTTCCTCCACGAGTTGTCTTCATCCACCCTTCAGGTATAAGGGTGGATCTGAAATCCAAAAGAGATGCAAAGAAAACTCTGAGTGAGCAATTCAAAGCAGCTGCCTGGACCTTGGGTGCTGAGTACAAGGTGTCAAGTAAATAAACAAAACAGGACAATTTATCCCCAGCCCACAAACCATTTCCCTACTTTAAACCTTTTTAGGCCCAACAACCTCTTGACTAAAATTAACATGAGAGCTACTTCCCTCCAGTCCCCTTTCTTTAATAAGCTCTTTGAACAGTGTTCATAGCCAATATGTTTATACCCTGAAACCAAACACGGCTCTGCAAAAGGGCACCGCTTAGTTAATGCTTCTCAGTGCAGACACATCACCTCCTGTGTTTTTTGCTTTTTTTTTTCTCAGTTTTCCTAACTTACATATGCATAGAAGGGAAAAACTATTTTCTGTCAACTATTAGGCCCAACAGTTTTCCAGTTCTAACACGGATGCCATTAGGTTCATGCCTTGGTTAAGTAGACAGGGACAAAATGAACTAAGCGTGAACAGAGAAAGAGAATCCATTAAAAACAGTAGTAAAAAAGTGGAAAAGCGAGAAGGCAGAGATGAAAGACTCAGAGAAGAAAATGCTAAAGACTAACTAAATAAAAAAAATCTTACTGTGCTTTTGTAGGATATACATTTGTGTCAGCTTTGCTTTGAAGGATGAATGGAAGGGATAGGAAAGGAGTAGATACATGGTCTCTTCTTCTGAATACAAAGCAGATTTTCCCCTATTAGAAACACCATTTTTAATTGACCGTTGCCATTACTGACCATTGGAACACTGAAATTATAGTGCTTCCTAATTTGAAGAAGCTTGCAAACTCCTAAAAGGAACTCAAGAAAGCCTCTAAAGCTCAGACACTGCTCATCTACTCATCCCTTCACAGAAAGGATAAAGAATATTTGGCAAGGAGCAAGCTGAAGGCAAAACCTGCCAACTTCTTTCACAACACTGGTCTCTAAAAAAGCAGTAGTGTGAACAATGTGCTTCTATTTTAAATAGTTCAGTGTGAGTGGACCCTAACTAATCAGATGAGTGGAAGAATGCCAACAAAGACTCTGACCCCAGGGATTCAAAAACCTCTCAACCTGAGATCCCTGTCAATTTGTCCTCATGAATGCATTGTTGTGGGTGAGTGTCCTGTAACTCAATAAAGGGGTCTGGCTGCTTCATTTCAGTGCAAATGAACAACAACTTCATAAAACTGGAGAGCATTTCTTTGGTTGTTCAAGAGGAAGACTCAAGGTGTTTTATAAAGACTTGTAAAGGGAGGACTTCTAGTGGCAGAAACTGAAAAGGCCATGCAAGGCAGCCACGCCATGGCTTCTGGTGATGTGTTAGGTTATGGAGAATGGGAGTTTTGGTTTGGAAACAGTGTTTGTTCATACGGAGAAAAGAGGAACTTGTCACACCACAGATTTTTGTAGAATGCTTTAGGCTGAGCACTTGACTTAAAGAGAGATTTTCAGGGGTGTGCATTACCAAAGCAGGATTCTAAGAGGGCATGAAGTCCTGTGTGCTGGCATGCTGATGGTGCAGGGTGAATGAGGAGCAGGGGTCAGGCATGGAGAAGATGAGCAAGTGCCCAGGGCTTATTATGAGTGCATGAGAGAACTGCCTGGGGTTTTCATTGCTGCAAACTCATTACAGCTTTATAAATATACTGCTGGACTCTGCCTGGTACACAAGGGTGTTCAGGGCTCATCAATCAGCAAAAAATCCCCATAGAAAGCAAAGATAAGATGATCTTGAGGAAGATGAGTTTTATTTTTACTGCATTAAATTTCTGATCAGTTTCGAAAGCCAGTTCTACTGTAGCTGCAAAATCCCACATCCCAAAGTCACAACACCTACCCCACAGATCTAATACAAACTTTGCAAAGAGAAATGAATCTTCAGTAAGACAGTTTGCATTTATCCTTAAATGAACATCCTGTGGATCAATCTAAAAATGTATAAATGAAGTGAACCTAGCATGTACTAAAAGTAATACAGAGGGGATAAATGAAAAAAATACGTAAATGATTTCTGAATCGGGATGATTTATAAGGCACTGAATATGCATGATAGAAATCAAGTACCAGGCACAGTTCTGAAAACACTGACTCATGCAAGTAATCCTTGCTCCTGCAAGCATTATTTTTCAGGCTCAGATCCAAACACAATGCCTGACACTGTTTGCTCTGATAATCACTCTAAGATAAACAGATATGAATAACTGCAAATACTTCCAAGCATTTCCTTTCACTTATAAAGTAAAAAGAAAAATTAGTGGATAAAATGAAAATGTATGTTTCCACTTCCAGGTTTCATACATCATTAATTCTGTAAAAATATATCAGTCTTCATGCTGATACTTTCTCTTTGCTTGGCAAGCTTGAAGAATGCAATATGCTTGATAACCTGATTGAAAATTTGATCCTATTGTTTAACAAAATGAGGATTGTTTCATAAGGGGCTCCACCATGTCTGTGCACATTTTCCCCTAAGTAACAGTGTAAGACTTGTATTTCCCCAGACAGTTGAACATTTATGTTGATGTACTTGGCTGCAGACCCAATCTTGCACTGGCTATAATACAGGAGAATTTTCCCCAGCATTTTGAATTATGGCACTGAAATAATTTAACAGTGCCTTCTGTGCATGTTAAACAAGTTTCCTGATATAGTTAGCTCTTACTGAAAGTTTGTTTACTCTATAAATTATACCACATGCTTAAGCCACACTTTGGTCTGAAATCTACAGAGGTTATTATTTTTTTTTTTTCTTCAGTATCATTGCAAATAGTGTAACTCTGGAAAACCAAGCATTTCCCCACATTCACACACACGCCACATACAAATATTCTCTGTTCTTCATGTTCCCCAGGAAGCCCAGGTTACTTTTGAACTATCTGCTAATTTGTGCTTGAGGAACCTTCTCCAGTGTTAGAAGAATGAAGCTGGGAGGAACCAAGAAAAGAATATTCAGTTATTGGTTTAAAAGGGTACAGTAAAATATCCACAGCCACTGTTTATACCTAATTACTCATATCAAACCCTGCTAATTACTGTCATGGTATTGATTCTAGTGAGAACGTGACACACATTGTCATTTCCAAGAGCAGGAGAAAGATGACCTCCTTCTAGCAAGGAGATTTAACATCTCTCTCCCAACGTCATCACTTTATCACGAAGTTTTTAAAGAATACACTTTTGTTGATTGTCTGACAGGTAGGTAAATATTGTTTTCCTATTCCCAAATTAATTTAGTTATTAGATGAAATGCATGACACCATAAAAAAACCTTGAAAATCATAACATGGTCCTCAGTGATAAAAACATTATAGAAAAGAAAAATCCCAAATATTGATTTTTTTCTTTTTTCCCCCTCTTCTTTGTACATTTACACCAGGCCTGGCACCCTGTTTCTTTGGCCATGAATAGACTATCTTGATGTTGTTATAAGACAAATAAACAAAAGTATTAGTACATAAAATTGATAAACAGATACTAAATCTTTTCCTCTGGGACAAAACCTAGAAGTGATGCAGACTAAATTTTATTGATAAACTCTAATAATATCACAACATTACAGAGACAAATAATACTATAACATATCGAAATTGTCAGACTGGATCAGGCCCATGGTACATCTAAGTCTACATCTTGTCATGGGAGATGGTTCAATGCGACAATTTGTTGGCACACAATTTGTCCTAATATAACTGAAGTAAATGTTGGCTCCTCATGCCTGTGGAGCACATATGTCTCCCAAATTCTTTATTCCAATCTTTTTTTCAGAATCTCTTTGAACCCTGGCTCTGCTGTTGGCAGCAACCTGAGTCCTAATTGTGTGCTGTGTAAGAACATATTTGTTTTCCTTGGCTTTCTGAATGTCATGAAAATGCTTATATTGTAAGAAAAGGAATGGGAATTTCATAGGATCTAAGTGGGTGTAGGTGCTTGAGTCCTATCAAATTTCACTAGGATTTCAAAACTTAACTTCTGATTAGGATAGTTACAAGCGATAATTCCTTTTTTTTTTTTTTTTTTTTTTTTTACTATTGATTTTTTACTTTCTCATCTTACTTTATGTGCTTGCTGTTGAAACTCTAAATCTTAGTGCCAATTATCATTTGAGTGTATACCTTTAGCTTATGCCTGACATACAAGCTGTAAGGCCATCCCCAGCTTTTGCTGAGTTTTGATCTTAGCTCAGTGGGAACAGGATGAGTCCCACGAAGAGGAAATTGCATGATACACCTTGCACTTGGTGCAAAAGCTGTTAATCTACAGATTAATCCAGTTGATACATATGGTTAGGTAGTTGGGTAACTATCAGGATGCAACGCTACCTTTCATCTCCTAAGGTAATGCAAAAGTTATATCTCAAATCCAATTTAAATTGGTGCTCCCTTGAGCTCAAAGATAATTTCTCTCTAATCCTCTTCTGGTTGTCTACAGTGTAACCTTCAAAATCTCAGATATGACACTGTAAAAAAATGATCAAGCCATAATTTTTTTAGCACAAAACCCAGCTATTTTTCCTGGTGGCACTCTGTTCCAGCTGTTATCAGATTCAAGAATTCTTCAAATGCCTCAAACTCTGCATTTATTTTACTTTTCCAGATTTTTTGCCAATGAAAATACTCTGAAAATACTTCAGCACTGCTTGAAGAGAAAATAATCTTGTCAGTTTTATTGTGTCATATCTGAGATTATGAAGGTCATGCTAACTACAAGTCTGTTCGAATTGCTATAGGGTTGGGTGAGGTGGGCTCTTTATTTTATTTTTGGTTTTCCCCTTGCTCCTACCATGAAGTAATAGGGATTTTCCCCTTTCATTCATCTTGCCTTTTGTTGTTTTTAATCGACCACCCATCAGTGCCGAATTGCCTTGTAACTGTCTGCTGAGCTTTCATTTGACAGAGATAGCTGCTATTGTTAACACGAGCCTTCACTTCAGCCCATTTAACTTTCCTCAGTTTGACAGCTTCACAATAGCCACCTTCCATCTAAAGAAAACTGTGATTTAGTAGAAAGGGAATGTGGGACAACAGCCTGATCTGTCACTCAGTCTCCAGTGAGTTCTCCTGGCATAAAGTTCCCCCACAAAGCCAGAGGATGAAATACTACACAAAAATAAGACGGCCAGGAGACATTCTCAGTTATATATTCTGGTAAAATCTAAGCAGCAATCATGCTTAAAAATACAGCCCTTTCCTGTCTGTAATACTCTGTGCTGGGCAGCAAAATAAATATTTTGATTGATTTTAAATTTCCATTTTTTACTTATATTCCATATCAATGTTTGACTTTTTTCCTTTCTTTTATTCACCTAGCAATTGTTCTCAAATTGACCTACAACAACTCCTAGTGGAAACAATACGTCACAAGTAAATTAAAGCTTTCATTGGGCCAGTCATTGGTCCTGCTCCGCATAAGTCTACATAAAAACACGCGGATGAATTAAGAGTCTGGATGTCTTCTCCTACTGACAAATAAAAACATAAAATTACAGCTGCTTTAGCACAGAACAGCTCCCAGCTCATCCCCACACTCAGCTCTCCACTCCCAGGCAGTTTGGAAATGTAGTTGTAGCTGAATCTTTTCTGTTGTGCATCTTTGCCTCATGTTGTTGTGCATTTATGCTTAAATTTGGTTTTATAATTTGGCACAAATGACAAGTCGTAGACATCCCACTATTAGATTTGCCGGCACCACTTTTTTTTCCAGCCGTAGTTAAATAACTGTATTATTTTCTTGTCCAAAATCCTGGATCCTAGTCTGATGAACACTTTCTTGTTAAAAAATGTGTCTGGAAAATGGAATTTGATTACCATAAAACAATTTATTTCAGTCCATCTATATTCCTATCCTTAGAGCTCTCATTAACTTCAAAAGAAGAGGAATGAGAAAACAGAGTTGGTGCAGCCGCACACTGCAAAAGGAGCCCTGCTAAACTGACTGCCACATTCACCTACGTTTGAAAACCATTTTCTAGTATTTAAAATAAATAAGCTACTTTGCTAGGGGTGGCTGATCACCAAGCAACACACAAATAAATGTTGGTTTTGCACATGCCATTTAAAACTTCAGGTAAGGCTTTACAACTATGAAGAAAGGTGCGTTCAGAACTGGAGACAGAAAATCGGACAACAGATAAATTCCAGGAAAAAAAGCTAGAAAACAGTTATAGAGAAGCATCTACTGCCCATTTTAAATGTGAGAGGGTACCCACGAGGCTATAACTAGGAAGAACACCAGGCCTCTCCACTGTTTCTAATTAGGGAGGACATCCTTCATTTTATAGCTCCTGTGGTCTAATTTGTAGAGAGCCATATCCCCTAAAGCTTTCTGTAAACCAAATTAAAACTCATTCCATCAAGGAGTTTTAGCAATATATGGTCTCTGAACACAATGCATACTCATGGTCACAGAGCACTTCAGGCAGTCCGCTGGGGGCAT
The DNA here is from genome assembly GCF_011077185.1 of Oxyura jamaicensis. Lineage (NCBI taxonomy): Eukaryota > Metazoa > Chordata > Aves > Anseriformes > Anatidae > Oxyura > Oxyura jamaicensis. The sequence continues at coordinate 12,679,083 of NC_048896.1, read as the reverse complement.
ATTCTCTTTTTTTTGGGGAGAGGTGAAGGAGGAGTTATTCTTTTTCCTTTCTATTAGGAAACAACATATTTCTTTTTAGGAAAATATATATACATATATATATATATTTTTTTTTCTTAAGACCAGTGAATCTGGTTCTTTTTAAACAGTCAGTCATTCATATGAAGGCACAGTACATACAGTCTCTTAACTGATTTTCCTGGTATTCTGTTACTTTTAATTGGAACATTTTTTCCCTTCTTTTTTTTATTTAAGACACCTCAAAGCTTCAGACTGCTCAATGAACACTGCTAGCAATTTTTTTCTCTAAATGAAAAAATAGTTAGGGCTTTTGGGGAGACTTAAAACTCCATAAATGCTTTTGAAGTTTGCAGTTCTTTCTTAATCCAGAAAACGTTCATATTGTGCAGCAGTTACACAAGCATCTGGTCCTCTACTCTACTGTTTTTTAACGCAGGTCTGAACAAGCAGAGTAAATTCAATCTGTATGCCCATTCAATCCTTGGCCTCTATGCTGCCTCTATCAACAGGAGTGCCAATTAAAATTATAGCTTCTGGATTTGGACACATGTCCATTAGACCTGGACTGAGACCTTCAATTCATTTCACACAGGGCACTGAATAGCTCTGGGAGTATAATGACTTTTGTTCACTACAATCCTGCTTTGAATTTGAACTGGTAACCTGCAGGTGAAAGGGTCCATCCTTCTATTGTTCGCGCAGCCTGTGCCAGCGAGGCACAGTTATAAGAAGAATTTGGTGTCACTTGGGCTCTGAACTTTTTGCACACACAAAGGCATCATTTCTTGAAAAAAACTTCCCTTTCCATTTCTGTTGGATGTGATGTAAACCTGCAGGTAAATGCCCGTGTAGCTAGAATCAATCAGTGGTGCAAACACTAAGCGAGATGCTTATTTCCTGTCACATGCAAAAGGACCGGCCTGAGCTAAATTTCTTCCAGAGGGAAGATTTCAAGAAAGTGTTTATCACAGCTGGTATAATTACAGAATTACATGTGAAAAACAAGGGCTGAGAGATCTAATGACTAAGTGAAGAACTGCAGGATAATATCAAACAAAACGTCTACAGTCCAAATCTTCCACCAGGTAGAGGTCAGACATTCCCACCTGGAGGAATCGCACAGCACACTTTGAATACAGGCATGTGAGAGTTTTGCCCGTATTATGTGAGGCAATTTTGTTATAAATTCCCAACTCATTTTGGCAATGGGTGGCCGAAGTGTTTCCCACTGATTCACAACAACAGTTTCACATTAAAAGTGCCCAGTAAGAAATTAGATAGGCTGCCCCAAAAACGCTGAGGGCCATTAGCCTGGAGAAGCTGATGAAAGGGGGATGCCCCATGGCACCCAGCACTGCCTGGGTGAGTTCCCAGAGCCCCCAGGAGGGCGCTGCTCACTGCTCTGCCCATTATACATCCTCCCTCCTCTCCACTCTGTGTTCTTGTCGCTTTCATTAAGGCTTTATCCACTCATTTCAAACGAAACAAATATATTCATTGTTGTTTAGAGGCCCATCTACATTTCCTGTGAGGTATTTTCATCATCAGTGCTCTAATAAAGTTATTTCAAAGTAAACTGGTGAGAGAGAGAGAGAGTTATTGTGTAACACTATGTCATGCATCTTCTCAAACCAGTTAAATCTCAGCAAGAAGTTAAAAGAAAAAAAAAAAGGTCTATTTAAAACCAGATTAAGCACTAGCTGCTAAAGCATAATAAATGGCTCTATTTTAACTGACTGAACTGTGCACACTTAGAATACAAGGGCATATTTCATTTGGGTTTATGCAATTGTTCAGTCTACTTTCCTACCATTTCACCCATCATCAGATGAGAGAACTTGTCAGGCAAAATTATAGTTAATGATGTTTAATGGTGGCTAAGCCCGATAGACTTGTTTATTTCTTTTCTTCTTTTTTGTTGCTTTACTCTCACTGAAATAATGAAAATATTACATGAACAACTTCTATATTATTTGCAGGAAAAGCTTCCATTACCAATGCTAGGTAACATAAAGCTTTATCTGATTTATACAGCAATCTATATAAATCTACTTTTATGTTTTATTTGATTCCAGCCATTAGGCTGTGCTAGGAAGTAATTCTAAAATATATATCATAGTGGCAATTCACTGTACTATACCAAATTAATCTACATAAATCTATACCTGCATGCAGGGAACCAGCATAGTAACATCACCAGCATGGAGGAGGAATGGATGCCAGTAATTCTACTTGTAGGCTTTATAGGAAATTCACGCTTTTTCTAAACCACTGAGCACAATACAAATGTCCTCCATTGAAAACTTCCTCTAAATTAACTGTATCATCATTAGCATAGCTTTTACATTTTAAATTTCAGAATACGACACTGAATATTAGGAGAGGTATTTCTTCTTTATGACTGATCTAAAGTCAGAGAGCTGGAGCATGAATGGGATGTTTGGAACAGAATATCCTTTTAAAAACCTGCATTCCTTGCTGATTTAGAGTTCCTTGCGTAGCTGAAGCCAGTGTGCTTTGTACAGCTGAATGAGGCCAGCTGGCGAAGTAGGAGAATATCAGTATTCTGACTGCTTTTCTTTTGTTTGAGTATTACCTCAGTGGCCATACACTAAATGATGTGAACTTGATGGGTTTGACTATGACCTCAGCTAAACTGAACAATATGAAGCTGGCACATCTGTAATCTCAGGCTTACTATTTTTCAATTTATTTTTCACCTGATTTGTATTAAGATGTGGTTCAAATTTTAAAATAAAAACAAAAAGGGTCCTTCTGCATTCCAAATCAATCAGCAAATGCTGGCATGCCAGAAGGCAGGCTTCATCTGCCTCTTCACACCACATTTGGTGGATCCCTGACTTATGAGAGCTTGATTTCTAAATGTTTATGCAGAAAGAAATGCTTTACACATCCGCTCCTTCTCAGATAGCCTACAGGGATTTCTGGCAATACTTATATTTTTCTTCCCCTGCCTTCCAGGTTTTCTCCCTGTGGATGCATAAAGACATAGTGACAGCAGGAGTAGGCTCAACTCGCAGTGAGCAGCATCCGTACATATTATTGCTATTGACTCCATGAGATAAGCTGGACATCTGTCTTTACTTTTAGCAAGTTCCACAAGGATAAACACGACCATGAACGCAGGCTGCCCACGGACAGTTTACTGGTGCTCTTTTATAGCCCCATCCCATCGCTGGGCTTCTGTCACTTTTGTCTGAGCTATATTTCAATGTTGGGTCACAAGAGTTCAAAGCGCAGTCAATTAATCAAATGGTTTCTATGAACATAAATGCAGTTCAATAACTGTTTCCTATTCAACATAACCAAGGAAATGAAAGGAGGAGGTTAACGTGGAGATAGCTAGGTTATGTGAGGAGCTTTGAGCAGCAACCCTTGATTAGCCATCAGCAGACCGGGCATGTTATCGGTGGAGTTATTTTATGTGAGACTAAAGAACAAACCTGGGACATTTATGGCCTGATCCAGCTCTCAATAAAGCCAAGTCAAGTTCTGCCTTTGACTTACGCCTACCAGCTCAAAAAGAGCAGGAAAAAAAAAAAAAAAAAAAAAAAAAGGACAAAAATTCTCTCTTACAATGCACTGTGTTTATACTATGGAGGATATAAAATACAAGTCCATAAGGCGAAATAACTGCTCCCAAGAGAAGGAGAAATGAATATGGGAGCTAATATGCTGAAGGGATGGGGAGAAGGGTTTTACAACAGTGCAACTGGCTTTTTATCTGCTGTATCTGTGGTACATGGTGGGGTTTGTGATGCTGCTGATTCCAGCTGGTGAAAGTGGAAAAGGCCCAAATTCCTCGATCTCTGCTGCCCAAACATGACCTATCAAATGGGGTGGGAAGCAGCGCGTTCTCTCTGCCATCCACCCTTTTAGGAGGGCTTTTCTGTATTTAGCCTTTCATAAAAGTGCTGGGATTCTGCTTCATATCATCCAAGTCTGGTAATAAAGGGCCGAAACAAGCCCTCAGACCAACATGAGAATTCTTTTTTTTTTTCTTTTTTTTTTTTTCTTTTTTTTTTTGATGGGATTAAAAAGAAAATAAATGTGTTTCTAACCACCAAAGACAGCAAGCTTTGGAGGGCTTAAATGGGAAAAGCTAGTTTAGATTGAGCCATTTTGGGGTATTGCCACACATGTCAAATAACACTTCACTTGACAAATGGTCCCTAAGAAATCTAGGGGGCTATTCAAGGAGTAAGGTGGTGTTTGGTATGAGTAAGGCGATTAGAATCTGGCCCTTGTTTTATTTTCAGAGAGATCTCAAAAATGTATTCGTTTTAATTTTCCCTTCCTTCTAGGATTGCTGGTGTTCACTTGGCCTGGCTTTTGAGGCAGAGGGATGTGAAAAACAGCACCAGTAGAAAAAAAAAAAAAAAAAAAGAAAAAGAAAAAAAAGAGTATTAACCTTCTAATATATGACTAACATAGTTTTTTCTCCCATAAAATATGTGGCATAAACAAATTCCATAATGATGCTATGTGTTATAAAAATTTTATTGGCACTTGTTTGGGATTACCCGCATAACTCACTTGTGAGTTCACTACTCATGGGTAATGCACTCATCTCAAATGCATGCTAAAAAACAGCTTATGTAAAAAGTCCTGTTAGAGTTTACCAGAGATTAAGCTAACAGTTTTTTTACAGAAGCCTCTTACAGTATGGTGGCTCACAGACATTACAAAAAAAAAATCTATAGCCTATAATAGGCAATGTTTTCATTAGGTTTATCCCAAGCATCCTATATAAAATTCCCTAAGTTCTGAACCAATGACATATATATCTATTCTGTACTTTTACATTTCTTCCCTCCTCTCTAACCACGACTTTGTGTCGTCTCGTACACATACCACTGCACTCAGAGAGAACAAGGTCCTGTGTCCCTTGTGTTAGGTCAGTACAAAGACAAAGTAAGAGTCCTTGCTGTAGCAACTACACCATCTAAATGGAAAGGATAGAGGATAGGAAAAAAACACTGGTATTTACAGACTGAAAACCAAGACATAGTTTCCAAAAGGTCATACAGGTAGTCCCTGTTAGAGCTAGAATTAAAATCAAATTCTTCTGAGCACCAATTCAGCATCTTAATAACAACTTTCTCTCTCTCCCCTGTCCCCTCCTGTGTTTTTCTTCATCTACTGCACTCCATGCTCATCGTTGTACCATTTAAATACCTCTTATTAGTAGTGCAAGCACCATGGTTAGTACCTGTCTTTATTTAAAGCATCAAACACAAACTGCCCACATGGACAAGCAAATCTGTGAGGAGTACAAGTGGAGTACAAGTAAGATTACCAGGTCATGCACTCAGTGGGTCAGCGAGAGTTATGTTTTGCACAAATAGCAACCAACCTCATAAACTCACTCCAAGTTCTTTAGCCCCACAGAAACTTGTCACAGAAACAGCAACAGGGCTGATGCTGAAGGGGCAGAGTTGAGTTGTTTTTATTTAGTTTTCTTTCCTCCTTTCCCTTGCTTTATTCTCTACACATCTTCGGATTCACAGTGATACATGTGAGAATGCATTGCACAGGCAACAGCCATACCCAGCACCCAGAGAAACTTCTTTGGGTACTTCTGTGTCTCCTACTACAGACTCTGCTTGGACCTAATTAGGTAAAAATTGTGTAATTAACCAAAGATTTCTTGAAGCTGAGGACATTTTAAGCCAATGATGCAACCCAAAGTCATAACTTGTTGCAGGATCCTATTCAGCTGTGGGATTTAAACAGAAACCAACGGGAAGATGTGTTTTTCCCTACTCTTTTTCTAGGAAATACACATATTGTTTTGACTGAAATAGTCATCCAAAAGATAATTCCAAGCTAATACCCTGAACAGAAAACTTCCACTTTAACTTAAACCTTGTGAACTGAGGTGGACGTTATTACAGGGTCTTTTGTTAGGATATATTGTGAAAACAGCACAACAAGCAGTGCTATTAACAGGGCAGACACGTGACGATATAACAAACTAAAAAGAAATATGTATTTGGAAGGAATAAGAAGGACAGTTTTTCAAATTAAGCTGATTTTGTGTGAATTAGCAGTTGTTTGAAATTGTTCAGAGGTTTGGTGTGTGACAGGAAGCACCAAACAACCCGACAGTGGGCAGCATGCACACAAACCCAGCAAATGCTCCAAACGATCTGATTCTGCACTACATAAACAGATGTAGACAAACAGACCTAAACATGTCAGAGGCCCATGGATGGAGAGAAAAATATCAATGAAGCAAAAAATGTTTCTACACATTTTACATTGGCATCTATCCAGGAAGAAAAACCTTTTGATTGAATCTATTTCTATGAAAAGTTTTATTTTTGCTCCGTTCTACTCAGATTTTCTTCAGCAAAATTTCCTTCCAACCACTATAAACATGTCTAATTACAAATCTTTGTTCGTATTTTCCCACTTTCAGTTTTTCTATTGAGAGGGAAAAAAAGGAAAAGGAGGCATGAAGACTCCAAAAGCACTAATCTTTTTTCTTAAAGCAAATATTTGCTTTCAATTTTCATTCTGTGTAAATTTATGACAAAATATAAAATTTTAGGTAATGTTTTACAGACAATACTTCTTCTATCAAGTCACATACGAAATAACTCTAAAACTTTGTATGAATAAAATATTTTTTCTTAGGCTGACCCTTAATAGAAACTCCTAGTTTGCAATCATAGCAACAAAGTGAGATTAAGAAAATGCTTTAGTGAATCTCTTGGCATAGTGAATATTAATGCAATATGGTTATCTCCAAGGAAGGTGGAAACATTACATAAGGAAGAACAGATTGTCCTTCTCATTTTCAGAATGATTTCCCATCTAAAGATAGACATGTCACTTGATTTTCAAGCATTTGAGAGCAAGTAAATTTCTCTAAAATCCAAAGAATATACCTGCTATTAACAACCTTAGTGGTATCTAATAAGAAAAGCACTTACGCACAAACTGTACTTAATTTATACAATAAGTAGCTATAAGTGATCCACAGAATCCTGTGGAGGAATTAAATATTCATTTTTCCTTTGCTGATTCAAGTACGGTTTTTACTCAGCTGTTGTGCAAGCTTGACAGTAGGGGAAAATGAGTCAAGTCAGCCATCCAGCAAGGAGCTCTATTTCATGGCAGGTGCTGGGAAGAAAGACACAGGTCTGCTCAGGGGGAGTCAGATAGGTAGAAAGTTTACTGACTTTCAGAACATTCTCAGTCATCAATACAGGAATAAACAAGCCATCTGTTTTCATTGAACCCATTGGCAAAGCTATCAAATTGCTGAAAAAAACTAATTTTTTTTTTTAGCATAGGCAAGTACATTGCTGAGAGGGGTTAGAGCAGGAGGAAAAAAGTGCCTGAATCAACAGAATAGATCAGATGTGCTGGATAAATGCTAAGCGGAAAGATATAGGAAGGACAAACACACATATTCTGCTTAGAATATATTAAAAAAGAAATGTCAGAGGACCAGGCATCCTGGGAAAGGGAATGGAAAAAAGGAAGGTAATAAAGCAATAATCTCAGACGCAGCTCTGGAATTACCCAAAGTCTGCAGTGTTCTGTAGGGATTTTTAAGAGCACATTTAGAAAATTTGTTAGGAATTAGGAGAGCAGGGTCAATAAAGTTAAACTCTGTCAATAATCACTTTGTAATATGTACAAGGATCTTCCACCACAGTGCCTGAGGGCTACCTCTGAACTTAGAACTGAACTTTTCAAATTTAAAAAGACCCATTTATTGCAGCAAGTCATTTGAGAAAATCTTACTATGGAAAAAAGCCTAAAAATAGAGCTGTTTTTTTAACACTCAGGACTGACCCCCCTGGAGAGCATCTACGAACCAAACTTAGCCAAGAGGAATATTTAATGAGAAGTTTTGAAGTCATTAGCCTGGCCATAACAGCACCCCACGTGACTGCACAGGGATTTGGGAGACTGGAGCAGGCCACACATGGAGCGACCAGGTTATCAAAACACAGGGCCCAACTCTGCTCTCAGTGTGTGCAGGCCTAACACTTGGTCTTCACGCCTCTGAAGAACTAAGACCATGCCTGCACTGTGTCATGGTGTGTTGTAAAGTGATTTTTAGCTCATGATGATCCAACTGGTGCCAGCTCAAGAGGCATCAGAGCGCTTAGCGCTGCTTCACCAGTCCTTCAGCACTGGGGAGCATTACAGCGTTGTGGCAACCCCACAGGCCTTCTGCCGTGCCCTGTGTAGACCTACCAGCTCCGCAGCACTGGCCTGGGGAACTCTAATGCAGGGTGACACCACCGCTGTCCTCACAGCTCTCACCCTCATGGGGACTTTTGCACATCATCCCAGCCTCAGAGGCTCCGGCACAGGCATTAGGAACGTCCTGGCATACAGCCTTCAGGAGAAGGGCTCCAAAAATTCATTGCGAGCTTATGTTTTACTTGAGTATTTACATAAAGCATGTGTTCAAAGTTAAAAGCCCTCTACTCGCTCTTCTATAATTCAAAACATTGTGTAGTAAGGGATGCTATTAATACAGCATTGTTGCAGATACAGAATGCCAGAGATAACAGCCACTTGAAGTGTTTAGCTCCTAGTGAAAATAGCTAGGGTGGATGGTGGGAGTTGTGTGCTACACATCAAAGATCGAAATAACAAGTAATTTTTTTTTGAAGAGAACTACCTAAATTGTGGATGGTTTTAAGAGGGCTATCTAAGCCCTACAACCAGATCTTGCTCTTTTTTTTTTTTTTTTTTTTTTTTTTTTTTTTCTCAGATGACTTCCCAGCAGTCTTGTTTGTTGTT